>NC_135097.1:10987500-11287500 GCF_051107435.1 Chaetodon auriga | reverse complement strand
AGTAGCATGTTCAACTACATCTGCTGCAGCATTTCACACATTATTTACCACAGTTACAGCTTCACCAATGGGAAATTGTGTCCATGTTTTCTTCCTTTCTTGCTTCTTTCCCTCTGACTTTCCTTTCATCCATGTCTGCACTTCAGTCTCCTCCTCTGGGGGTCTCATTCATAACCACTGCATACGCACAAAACAGGGTCTGAAAGAGGCATATGCCACGTCCCACTCAGCAGCTGTGATTTATGAGAACAAACTTGACAAGAGATGTTGTTCATTGTAGATACATGTGATAACAAACATTCAAGCCAGCGGCGTTATTTGTACTTCAGTGAGCCATAAGTATTCCATAAGCACCTTTTTTTAGAATTTCTGCCTCTGTCCTCTCTGTCACACACTGTCACAGTGCATTGACTGCAGCACTTGTTTTGCACTGACCTTTTTTGTGCATGTGTGTGTGCATGTAAACTTTCAGTACAACTCCGATGCACTGCTTTATATATGATCCCGGGTGTGGTCCCTTTGTTGCATGTCATCCCACGCTCTCTCCACATACGTAATTTAATGACAATTGTATGTTTTTAACTGTGTGTAGGAAACTGCAAATGCAGGGTCCAAAGTGGTAGCATCCTTGTTCCTCTCGCCCGGAGGCCCCAAGTTTATCAACTTGATGCTCCATTTGGCCAATCATGTTATGCTGCAGGAAATTAAGACATTCACCACAGGTAGGTCTAATTAGAAAACCTTTTTTTTGGTTTTTTGGTACCAATTACTTGTGTTCACAGCCACCTTAAGCCTGAAAGTGTAGACTGACACAGCTATGGTCAGGCATTGTTTCAGTTCATTTCATTTGTCATGATGTTGTCATGCAAAAGAGTATCAGATAATCTTGAATCATGTCACTGACAGATGACAGCTGGGTTCCTGAGGCTGCAGCGATACCTACTTCCTCCCCGGACATGGCACTGAAGAGACTGAGCCTGATCAATACCAGGTTTTTGAAAGCTGCAGTGGACCAGGATCGTTTTCTCCACGATTACCAGAGACGAGCCCAGTGAGTCCTTAGTTGTTCATCTTGGCAGCTGGACAGAACTAGATGTCATTTCATATTTTCATCAGTATAGACAGGCTATAGATAGACACTTTCTGCTTCACTACTACAGTAAACCTTATCAAGCATGGTCTGGCATCAACACAAATGAAATATGTTGTAATATTTAGTAAATACAACAAAGCATAAAAATAATAAAAGAAGTATCAGTTTTAAATAAAACAAATTTTAATTGAATTCATATTGAATGGAAAAAGTGATATCCTGATAACTTTTCATTAACTTTTTTTTTATTCTGTCATTTACTCTTTAATGTTACGTCACTGCTCTTGATGTTACGTGTTTCACGAGCTGTTTGTTTCAAGTCATCTGTTTCGTGTGAACTAATTGGTAAACCCAGTGTTAACAAGGCCAGCTGGTAGCTGCCAAGGTGTTCACAATCAGTGTCTTTTTCCAGGTATGCAGACTTGTCATAGCAGGAAGAGCACAGGTGAAGCAAATTGTGTTAACGATGGCTCAGTTTCATTGAGTGTCCCAGTAAACCATGCCAGTGAACCAGGACACAACACGATACGAGGACCATTGGATGTAGCTCATTTAAATCGAAGGCAGTTGATTTAAGATCAGTTACACCTGTGCTTTTATTGCTATGACTGAGGTTTGCATTTTAAGCATGAACTTGCTATAGAAGAGCTTCTTTCTTTTTTTAATGGTATTTTGCTTTGCACACATCAGCATCTGCTCTACTGGTCATTTCTTTTTTTTTAACCTGTTGTCTTTTGTTTTGCTCTTTTGAAGGCTTTTGGTGAAGTCTATGAGGGACATCAGAGCTGAGGGGGCCAAGTACGATGAGCTAATCAGGTATGTATGACTTTTTTCCCCCGCAGTTCTTCTGACTTCAGTGTTCTTGAACAGATTGAACAAACGAGACTGTCTGCTTTCAGGCGTTACAGCAGTGATTCTACACAGGGGGGAGCTTCTCCAGCTGAGAAGGCCAAAAAGGTGTGTAATGTTGTGTTTGTACAAGTTGTTACAACACACAAGTCGGGAGTAGTACTCATGTGTTGATAAGACATAAAACTGCTGATGACTCTCCTACTTTTTGTAAATCGGCTTATATTGTTGTGAATTTGCCAGAAGTGTGGTGGCAGCTGTGCTGTGAACTTCTAAAATCGAGATGAGTTTTGGAAAGAAGCTGTTCTTTACTCAGATTTTTGCTTTTATAAGAGCTCACACAAGTACTTGGTTGTCCTCAGGTTCGCTCCTTGTGGTCGGCCATTGACGGAATGCTGTCAACAACCAAAGAGGAGCAGCATGCGGTGGGAAGTGTTCTGAAGGGGGATGTAGATCAGTACATCCTGGACGGGACTGATAGAGCCCTCAAAATTCCCCGAAGTCTGCTGGAGAGAGTTGAACAGCTTCCACATCAGGTGAGGGTGAAGATGAGTGGGATGATTACTTGGGGCCTTTTAATTCCCATACACGGCACATATGGTTTCAGTTTCAGTTGTCATTTCACTGTTGCCATCGGACATTTGTATGCTTGTTCTGAATGTGCATCACAAATTGGCCTAACTTTTGGTGGCCTGAGTGGAGGTCATAATTCACCTCCAGTGTGTCTGCAAGCTATATAAATGGCTGGAGGAAGAACTGCAGACGTGGACTTACATCAGCGTGGCTGCAGGAGATGCCAAACAATTTTCATCCCAAGCATGCATCATTTTTGATTGTTTCCAGTTGAGTTCAGGGAATGTGTATGAGGCTGGCCAGCTGAACCTCCTGTGTGTGTTGGAGCTGATGAACCATGCGCTGGAGCTCCTGAAGGAGGAGCGCTGTCGGGTCTCTCATGCCCCCAAACCCCAGCTCAGTCCTAGGCACCTGCAGGAGAAATGCCTGCAGATGGCCCGTGTGCTGCAGAACCTCCACCTCACCAGGTATGCTTAACACACACTCACTTGACAGAACAATGCACTTTCTCCAACCCTTTGATTTTAATCACAATCTTGTTTTATTAGAGGATTTTCATTTTGCATTGTATTTTTTGTGCTCATGGAGGAATTGCATCATTGGGATTTGTTCAGCAAAAGTTGAATACCAGTGTTTTTTCTTATTTTTCCACCAGACAGAAGATTTCTAAGGAAGGAATTCCTGAGCTCAGGAGTGCCATCAGAGAGTTGGAGACTGAGTGGGACAGGAAATGGATGGATACCCTGAAAGAGACACCCCTGCTGTCTTTCCTGAATGAAGATCCTGTGAGTTGTTCTTTTTGAAGTTGCTCAGCCTTTCCTTCCACAGTCACAGTGTAGTTATACCAATAGTGCCAGAAACTTGGTATACTATTAAGGGGAAGAAGAGTTAACTTGAAAGCCATTTCACTGCAGTTGTATATCTTAATCTAATATTTCTGTGTCTGTTTTTAGGCTCTTGGCTTCCTTTCACCAATGGCTCCTCTGTCTTTTGAGCCAGCGACTGAGGCTACTTACAGAAGTAGTATCTTCTCCCAGTACCCTGCAACGCTTCTTGGTGAGTGAAATCTGATTATATACATGTAAGGCCATGTATTTATTTGGATCGGTCATGTCACTTTTTGTCTCAAATTGTGCTGCTTACAATTTTTCAGAGGAGAAGCCTGCAGAGAGCCAATCACAGGAAGATGTCCAGCCTTGTTCTTTTAAACTGAAGAGGTAATATAAGCTATGTTTGTGCAGCTCAGATGTGTGTTTGGTGTCGTGGCTTCTGGTGGGAGGCTGATACCTGGGCAGTCCTGAGCAGTGCGCTGTCCATCACTAATCCTCCCTAGAGAATCCATGCTCTCTGATGACCGCGGCGAATTGAGAGAAATCGCCACGGACAGATACGGAGCAGACACTTTTATTTTTTCATGCGCAGCACACTTGGTAGTGTTACTGTGAAATACCAAATGTGTACTTTTGTACACATGTAGGTGCTTAGAACTTTGACACGTCACAAGGAATAATGCAGCTGAGCATTTGAGTTATGGGTGTACTTGTATCCATTATAAGCTACTAAAATAAGAGCCTGACTTTGAAGTGACCCACCCTGCACTCATCCATTCAACAGTCAAACTGAAGACAGGTGCAGGGCAATGTGCCCACTTGGCTCAGGAATTAGTACCGAGCCAAGGCCACATAGCGGGCTGTTAATAGCTACATGAAGATGCTCTGTTGTGCTTTCACTGTCTGTGCTGCACTGCATTTTGTGAAATATATAATGGGGAGACCAACTCACTACTGTGGACAGATGAATTACAAAAAATGTATTTTTGAATAACAAGCTTTTTCTCTTAAAAACAGCTCTTACCCTGCAACAGCTGAGAGGACTGAAAGTCCCACTGTCACCACTGAAGCATCGTCACAAGCGAACACCTCTCTCGACTGGCTTTTCGACACACCTCCATCACCTCCTCTTAAGGCTCCATCGGCACCAGCACCCCTGGTTAGTATATTTCAGCTAACCTCTGTTGTGCATTGAACTCCAGTTCATCTGATAATACTACGTTTAACAAATCTGTGCTTATTTTTAGGCTAGTGTGAGGAAGACTACCCGTGTTCATCCAAAGGCATCTACCACAAAGACCAAGACTCGGATATTAGACATGGAATGTGATAACCTCGCTGATCAGGTATGATGAATTTCAGACTAACAGAGGGGTCAAAGGTTACAAGCAGGAGCCTCGTAATTATTTTGTCAGCTGATGTTATTCAGGAAAAGACCCAACTGATTAACAATGCATTTTTTTAAAAAGCAGTACTACCTTTTGTAAGTCTGTAATAAGAATGGGAGAAGTGACTACACGAGACACATAAATGAGAGGATTTTATCAATTCAGCTCTCACTAAAGTATGTTTGTATGTTAGTTTGCAGATGCTGTAACTACAGCCAGTCCAACAGAAGGCAGCGTCAAAGGCCTGGACCTGGAGGGCCTTCTCAGTACGCTTCATGGTGATCCCTTCTCCACTAGAAAGCAGCTGCCACGTACACCTGAGAGCTTGAGTAAGTTGAAAGCTGTTATATTTGCCCTCAGCCCTAAATTTATGCAGGTGTTCAAGTGCATCAAGGGGAAAAGCAGGAAGGGGTGAGCTTATCTGAAGTGACAGGATTGTTTTCCATTGAATGTGACCTCTTAAGTGCATAGGTTCCATCGTGATTAGAAAAACTGGTATGATGTGACAGTTTAGCACCCTTTGTCATTCACTTATTTATTTATTTTTTCTTCAGTCATGGATGTGAGGAGCTCCTGGCGGAAGGCACTTGAGGAAGACAAATCGGGGAAAACTGGCCAGCCAGTCAAGTTTAATGACAGTGTAATAGGGCGACTCTCTCCGCTCTATGTGTCTCAAAATGTGTTGCTGAGCCCTGATGCTCCCTCCCAGAGTGTTTCCTGCACTGTCACCCCCACTGTCAAGAGTCAAAGCAGCCCACCTGTCAGCCAGCAGGGGGTCTTACTCAAATCCACTCTGCTGTGGGACACCTTCAACACAGAGGCCCTTGACAGCCCAAGCGGCACGGGCAGCAGTGCGGTCCAGTTCAGCCTCGACCACGAAACCCTCCCTGAAATGTCCAGCTGTGACAGTCTGCTGAGCCTCGACGATGAGGCGGCGGATATGAAGAGTGACGACGATGACAAGCTCCTCGTCCCCTCCCTGAAGATGGAGGTGAAGCATTCACCACAAACCACACGTCATCATCTGGGTCGGAGCCAGCAGGCGTGCAGCGATGGCTCCTTCGTGGAAAGCAGGACACCTGAGTGTCTTCTGCTGGATCACACGGTTTGTGGTTTGGACAAAGACTGGCTAATGGAGCCTGCAAAACCAGTGGAACCCACAGACAAGGTCTTCTCACTGGACCTCGACACACTGGAGACACCTTCACCCCCAAAGAAGCAGGAGTACAACCTCCCGCAGCTGATCACATTCTCCCCAATAGATGACATGAAGTGTTAATTACATTCACATGAAAAACACATTTCAGCCTCGACTGCCTTGAACTGTCTGCCTTAATAGACGTCACCAATATTTGTGCATAACTATGACATAACCTACTTCTACCACAAGTTAGTCCTGTGTATAAGTTTGTTTTTAATTTAAAACAAGACATGCTGCTTTAATAAAATAGTGAAATGTGGTTCATTTAATTTGTGTGTACATAAAGATTGCTATCTTCAAAGTGTCATTAACATGGATTTTTTTTTTTTTTTTTTTTTCATTTTGAGTGTCTGGTCATTCAATTGTCTTAATATTTTGGGTACCAGAAAAGCATTTGAGTCTACTGTATTTGTGAAAGGCTCGTATGCCTCTTCCTTGAATATTTACATTGCACTATTAGCATTAACATCTATACAGGATGTTAAATTTCCTTGTAGCTATGTAGCCACAGGATGATAGGATCCAGGTTGATGAAAATAGAGTTTCTTAAATGTTTGCTTAAACATTTGGAAATAAAAATAATTAATGCACGCTCTTATTCAGTGGTGTTTATAGACCCTCTCCATGTGGTAATGGTCTTTATGAGCTGCTTTGAAAGGAAGCAGTTTAATCAAAACAATGCACAGAAATGGGTCTGGGGTGAGTGTTTTCCTGGAAAACAACATAAGGCCAAATATGTAGGTTTTCACACGCACCTGCTGCTTTGCTTTTTCTGTATTGGTGTAATTTCTGCCAGTTTAAGGTGGGGGGCGTCAGAAACTGAGCAATACCAGCGAAAAGAAAATTGAGTCAAGAGAGTCTAAAAGCTCAGAAGACGGGAAGTTAAACCATTTCACCTTCACAATACAACGCAAGAGTGACCATACTGCGTTATCTTTAACAGGCGAGTGCCACGAGCATTGCAGAAACTGCTGAATTTAAGATAAGACTTGATTACCAGATGGGAAAGTCGTATGTTACAACACGAGAAAAAAAAAAGAAGAAGTAAATATACACTGTAATACTTAGACCATATAGGCCATATAACTTACATCGGAGCATCTTCTAAAAGATGTGCAAGTATACTGTAAATGTACAGAAGGACTGGGTGTAGTAGTACAACTGCGCACGTCGTCTGTAGGTAGAATTTTGGCTCATTAAGAGTCATACTGAAGTTGGATTATCTATTATGTATGATATCAATGTGTCTATATAGTTATCCATCTATAGAAGTTAATACAAAATATATGAAAAGGCAGGAGCGTTATGTATAATACATATTGAGGGTATTATACGCTTTAAATAGTTAAAAAAATATTGTAATCAATGTGTTCTGAAGTATGCTACTACTACTATTACTGATATATTTATCATTTAAAGTCACCTTTAGCGCTTCGATGACGTTCAAGTACTTTATTTTGAAAATTGCAACGCATTTGTCGCCATTAAGGGCTTTTACTTTGAAAAGACAGGCAGGAAGATGCTCACTTTGCGTGGTCCAGCTTGCTCGCGCTCCCCGTGGCCGGCCTGTGTCAGTTGCAGCGGGGTCTGTAGCCTCTCCTCCTCTCTGGGCGGTTCCAGTGTGAAAAGAGACGTTCAGAAGAAAAGCTAACCAACAAAACTATCAGCGCAGACACAAACATGGCGCCTGCCTCCGCCGACAACTTCAGATGAAAGTGTGGCGAAGAAGTGGCCAGCAAAGTTTCACGGGAGTATTTCGAAGTGGCTTTTTTTTACGCGCCGTCCGGGTTTCACCTGCGTCGATTTGCAGAAATAGAAATACGGAATATATCGAGCGGGTAAAAACAGCAAGTTGCCTACATGTCAACACTGTCTGTCGCTGCAGCGTAAGCAGCTGGTAAGTGCTCACATTTTTGAATATGGAGGTAGCTGAGACTGAGCGGAGTTTGTCATGGGGTTTAGAAATGGCAGCGAACTGTTTTTTAACGCGACTTTAGCTGCGTATGAGTAAAGTCACCCGCTGAAAATCCATTTTCCTGCTTCTGCACTTCCCATCGTGTTATCCTACCGCGGAAAGACAGGCAGCCACGTATCAGCGCACAGGCTGGCCACAGGAGGAAATTTCCTTTTGTTTCACCCGCGGTGATGTGTGTTTCCTGCACGAAAGTTGACCTAGTTATGGGTCGGATGCAACAGTTGGGAATATAACACCCCCACCCTCCTCTCCTATTCCCCCCCCGGCCCTCCTTGACGCCAGACAACCAGACTCAGCTCTCCTGGAGCCTGCCTCACCTTGCAGGTGTCTGCCCTCAGCCACACTCACAAATTGAATTTCCTGCTTCAGAGAGGGGGAGTCTAGCCGTTTAAAACAAAGCTGCACCTCAGATAAGGAACTGGTAACCTGACTTCCCTTTGGACATGTGGCCTGCTTTTATCCAGGGGCTTTCTCTCTCAGTATTTGCATTTGTGTGACCCCAGAATGCAGAGTTGTGTAAGACGCCTCTGTTGGTTTTGTGTGCCTGCAGCGAGCACAAATGCCATTGAATGCAACGCCAAGGTGCTCACATATCTTCGCCTCAGCACTTGACTGTTCGCCAGTCAGCCAGCAGCGAGTCGACCCCTCGTCAGGGCAGCAGAGCGCTCTGTGCTCCAGCTTCCCATCACCGATTTGGTGATTCATGGCATGCATGTGATGTTCCTGTTGTGACAGCCGATGCACAAGTCCCTGCAGAGCTGTGGATGTCACTTCCTCTTGGCTTGTACAAAGAGTATTTTCACGCAGGTATTTCGCCTCCTGAGATGGCAAGAGGGATGTCAGGTTGTCACAGAAAAATCAAGGCAGGGATGGAGGAAATTGTGGAAATTGCCCTTGCCTTGCAGTATTGCGTCCGTACTGAAGAGTTGACACGTGAAAACACAGTGGTGAAATCTCTTCCTTGACCTTGGCTTGGCCTGACAGCGGCTGGAAAAGGGGAGTGGAGTGAATGTTGCCTCCTACTAACTGCCACAGGCAACATAAAGTAGGTCATGGCTACACTGCGGCTTTGTGTACATTGAACTTGCTCTTTGCCACACTAGCAGTCCAAAGGCTCCGTCAGGTGACCAAGGACAGGAAGTAGATTGGCCAAGGGGGCAGCAGCAGGCTGTGGACGGACTCTGCGGTTGCCTAGGAATAAGTCAAATTGGATTTTGATGAGTGTGAGAAAAGCCAGGGATTCATTGAGCGGGACGGTCAGAGGAGTGTTTCCCCAGAGCAACTTTGTCTTTGACTGACGTTTCAGCTGCTTTCAGAGCTTGAAGTTCCACTGAATCTTTGACTCGTTTCACCGCTTTGACTCTAACTTCACTCAGTGCTTGTGTTTTGACTGACAGGTCAAGCCTCCTCAGTTCTCAGGTCTTCATCTTTGAGCAGCAGAAAACGTCTTCAGCCCTTGTAACTCCCACACCTTCTGCTGTTGGTGCACAGCTCACCCCAACTGCTTTCATCGCATACCCCTGACCCTGTTACTGACAGTGTCTTTCAGTGTGTACACCTGCACTGGCACTTATTTCTTGTGCAGCTTCCACTGCACCTGAGACTTCCAGGTCAGTTTATCACCTACGCTGACATTTCAATACATCTGGAGACTTCTTTCACACTTCGAGCGACGCTTTAAGCTACAACATCTCTCAGTTCACACGTTTGATGTAGTGCTAATTTCCAGTATGACTGACGCTTCCTGGTCAGTTCATCACCTACACTTTGGCTGATATTCCACTGAGATGTTAACTCCTTTCAGTACTTCCATTTTTAATTGTTATTACAACTTTAAGTCATCATATATTCCATATATATGTTCTAATAACATTAGCGCCATGAAGGCAGGCTTAGCAGATTTTTTGGTTGACTCAGAAAACCTGAATGAATGTTAGCATCTCCAGAGCTCGTAGGGAGTCATTGTCAGGCTCAAGCACACTGTTTCACTTGTCTTACTTCTAAATTAAAGATTTCCATGCGTTTGCGTGCAGTCGAGGAAGTAATTGGCGCAAGTTCTTGGCCTTGCTGAGCCCGAAACACTTCAGTGCCTTTTGCTCAGCGGCCTTTTTGCACATCTTAAGACATATTAACTCCAGATAGTCGTTTCTGGCCAAAGAGCAACAACAGAGATCTCGTAATCTGGCCAAAAAAAAAAAACCCTCTCAGGTAACCTCTTTCCTTCCTCTGACCCTTGTACTTTGGCGTGATGTGCCAGCAGGGTTTTCCTCGTCTCCTTTCTGCAGGCCTGGGTCTGAGCTGGTCTGGGCCCAGCTAGTTAGTAAGGGCAACGAGTTTGCCCTCTCTGCCTTCTCCTTCCAGTGGAAAGAATGCTCTGTGTCTGCCGGGCTGTCACGCTCCAGGAGGGAGGCAGTCTTGTGACGTTTCTGCTGAGCCTCGCTGCTCCGAGCTGCCTCTCGACCTGACCTTCCTGTCATGTGCGCCGCCATTGGCTGCGCAGGTAAGAGAGTTCGGCAAACACTTAGCGTGTGTCACTTTCTCTTGAAAGCACACCTGCCTCTTAAAGCACTTTGTAGAGTGTAACCACAGGTGAGCCAGGGAGAACAAGCGCAAATGTTCAGCCTCAGCTACGAGGATTTGAGCCACCTGATTGCTCGTCACTGCATGCTGCCGGTTGGTTTGATGTTATTTTGACGAAATATTAAACAAGGTCCCTCTGCTGCTGGACTGACAAAGATTTACAGGGATAAAATACTAGAGGGGGACAGACTGTTTGGGTTGAGGCCCCAGTGGATGTGTGTTATAGTGCTGAAACGCTTTGGTCAGTCAGGCTAGTTCATGAAAGACAATTTTGATGATTATGTATCAAGTAAAAAGACCAACCACGTTGTTTTTAGGCTTCAGGTCATTCCAAATTCACCACTTCGTGTTCTTCTGTAGCTGAAATAGTTTGGCTTTGTGAGTATTTTCAGTGTCGTTATAGATTAATAGAATAGATTAAACTTTACTATCAAGCCGAGGCATGAAAATTAAAAAATATGAACAGAAACACGTCCACACGAACTGCTTAAGCAAGGCAGTCATTAAATCTTATGCAATTATTTTCAAAATGTCAACATGTTTTCATTAGTTACACCTTGCAAATACCAGAAAAGTATTGCAGTAATACGACAGGCACGCTATGCTCAATTAGAGCTTAGAAAAGTCAAGCAGAGCAGCCCATGCCCAAAGGAACAAGATGAAATAGCCTGTGGAGAAAACAACTAACCTTATCTGCTGCGCGTTATCAGTGTGATTTGGCAGTCAGATACCTATTCTGAGAAGTGCGTTGATGGCTGTCGTCAGTCCCTAAGTGAAATTAGATGTTACTCGTTGCCTCGGTACAAAAAAGAAAAACAGCTGCCAGCGTTAAGCAAACAGCAGCGAGGAACAGAGTTCACCCTCGGTCTTTTGCTTCACTCAGGCCGTGCAGAGAGAGAGAGAGAGAGAGAGAGAGAGACGTTGTTAGCATATGGATATGATAATGCCAGGCTATCACACGGCCTTTATCTGGAGCCAGAAAAAGCAGATAGACTGTGAATGCTCCACCTCTCAGAAACTCTGAACAGCAAATATTGAACAGTTCAATACTTAGACTTCCTGCCTTGGTCAACAAGGCTTATTTTCTCTATTGTAAACTTGAGGGCTGATGTGGCTCGCTCCACCCAGTCGGACTGTTCGTCCCATCGCAGCACACTGTTAAGATTAATTAGCAGGGTGAGATATTTACAGCCAGCACTGTAGCTCTGCGACATGTGAATTCAATCAGACAGCAGCTCAACTGGTTTGAATTTGAGTTCATCTCCCCTCAAAAGCCACACTGCACCCCAGAAAAACAGTGCGGAGGGTCGGCTTTTCTGCGGTCACGCCTTATAAAATAAAAGTTTCGTCACCTCATTGGCACCCTATACTCAGTCTGGCCTTCACCGCCGACAGCGCGCCGTGATGACAGGTGGCAGGGAAGGCCACTTTGTTCTTCAGATCCTCCAAAGCCCAGAGCTACTGAGTGGCACTTGGGGCAGACGCTCGCGGCTGAGCGGCTGCCACTGGGACTGACAGGTTAGCGAGGCCGTAACAGCTGAAATAAAACAATCTTTTCCTGTACAGAGTTTTGCATTAAGCAATTTTTGCGTCACCAGGTGTAGTTGAGCTGTCAGGAATGATTTTAAGTGCACTTCAGCAGCCTTGTTGCATGAAGGCGAATGAGTAGCACTTGCACAGAAGCCCACCTACACGTACGCTTGTCACAATGGTGGAACGGTTCAGCCCGTCCTACTATTTATAACCAACGGTCAGCCCGCCCCCGAGCATCACCGCTGCATCTGTACACACTTTGTTTTTTTTAATTCTCATTTGCAGTGTCCAGCGCATGACAGTTGTGCGTGTCATGCTCAGCTGCTGTTTCAGACAAGCTGTGAGTGGATCTGCCCGGCCGGGCTCCTGCTGAAGTAACCGAGACAGACACAGCACTGCCTGTTGTCCAGCATTACACACAAACACGCAGACTTGTGCATGCGCGCACATGCAGGCGGGCTTTTCCACCCCTGGGGAACAAGCCTCCAGGCTCTTTTGTATGAAAGGGATGAGATCATTGTGGGGCAGACCATGGGGGGATGGAGTAAGGGGTTCCACTCTGTGTACTTAAATAGAGGAATCTCTGTTTCTATGTCTGTCTCTGTCTCTTTTTCTTCATCTTTCCACTCCCCCTGGCTTTGAATTCGGTACCATGGATATGAAGTGGCTGGCCAGGTGAATGCCATTAACGCCACAAGTGCTAAAAGCGAACAAGCATTAGGTTTGGTGCACACGGACGCGAGGATTAAGGCCTCCCCGCTTTTATTTATGGCATCTAGAGCGTTTTCCCCAGCCCTCAGGGGTTGTTGGGCTGCAACGTTTTTTGGCACGCTTGCAAGCGAGTTAAGACCGGTGCCACCATCAAGGAACAAGACTTTCCAGAAACCAGGGGCCTTGAGGAATGATCCGCTCGGGGTTTAATGATTTGGCGCCAACAGAAAATAACTTTAACCCCACAGAGTTTCCTCAGGTCACAGGTGATACTCCTAAATTGAAATGTTAATATATTCCTCTGTGTGACTAGTTA
This sequence comes from Chaetodon auriga, assembly GCF_051107435.1. Lineage (NCBI taxonomy): Eukaryota > Metazoa > Chordata > Actinopteri > Chaetodontiformes > Chaetodontidae > Chaetodon > Chaetodon auriga. The sequence goes on along the minus strand of NC_135097.1, from coordinate 11,274,451 downwards.
ACAAAAAGAATAGGCCGTTGTGCTGGAGGCACGATTCATTACATCTTGTTGTATTACGTTACACCTGCCAGAGCTGCGTTGTCTTATCTCTAAAAATCTAGATAGGTGTCCTTCCCCTGCATGCATATGTTTAATCACAAAATGTGCTTTTCTTCCCACAGCTGGTAGTAATGGCTGACAAGAGATGGCACTGACTGCCAATCCATGTTGCCTCCTTAGCCTACAGTTAGAAATCAGGCAGCAAAGATGGATTATTGGGTCGTGAGATCATGGTTTGAATAACTTTATTCATTTGTCTAAAATATGCAATATTTATACAGGGCTTTTAAGACCATCTGTAATGAGTATGAGTCAGTTGGAGCATAGTAAAACATCATTAGCATGGCTGAATGGCAAAACCTGTTCTGCATTTTGGTCTTCAATTCAGTTACATTAACGGTTTGAGCCGTTGGCAGTTTTTGTTTGGTGTTCATTTACTTAGTCCTGCCATATGTTGTTATTTTGAGATTAGGTTAGATACTCACTAATGTTGTCATTTAGCATGGCAGTGTTTGCAGAAATGCTCTGGAATTGTTTTTTTCTTTCTTTTTTTAATGAAAGAAAAGCGACACGACTTGGAATTTGTGCAAAATGTGAAGAAGCATCAAACCCGTCGGTTTGGTTTGAGGTTTGAAATGAAATTACCGATTATTTTCTGCATTTATCGACTGAAACATCCCCGTCATTTTATCCTAGAGCACAGGTTTTGTCAGATCATCAGTCCAACACACAAAAATATTCAGTTCAGACCAAGAAAAGCAGCAAATTCTCACATGGAAGAATGTACAACTGTGACATGTTTGGGATTTTTGCTTTAAAATGATTCATCAATTACCAAAATAGTGGCAGATGAATCCTCCTTTGAGTGACCAATCGTGGTGCATGCCATGGTATAATTAGCATGTCAAACTCTCTAATGGTTGACAAATGTATTGTCTCATAGTGTGTGCTGTCGTAGACTCTCTCCACATTAAGGCCTGTGCTTCAGGAGTTTGTAGCTGCAGTGAAGCTAGAAGCCAGTTTCAGAGTAACTGGTCACATGTCCTTTAAAGCCTCATAGTATTTTTGTCATGGTTCATAGTGACCCTTCACTGTGAGTGCAGCCCAGACAAAGAGTGTGACACTCGATCATCAGGGCTCAGGAGTAACAGAGGAACAGGTTTTCACATGGGAAGGGAGGGGCAGAGCACAACCTTTAGAGGCAGGGGCTCAAGTTACAACACAAGCCTTAATACAGTGGAAGTTTAAGGACCAGTATGTGCCAGTTTGACTCGATCGTTTTACCGTTTAACCCAAGAATGTGCACAATTTTTTGGCTTGAGGCTTAAAAGTTTTCCGCCACAGCGTGCTGTCACAAGTGCCGAACAAGAAGAGCAGAAAATCCTGAATGTTACAGCTCACTTCCGCCTCGCTTTAAAGCTTTTAGTCTAATCCCCTGTCAACGTTTAGGACCACGACCGTGTTTTATTTGCTCGCCAGATGTAAAAGCAGACAATAAAACAGGCCCTCTTTGCCATTTTAAGTCGAAAACGGAGACGCTGGTTGACATCAGGCGACAGAGAACATGTGAGCTGCATTCAATGTACCCTTGAAAGACTTGGAGATCATTTTCCTCAACGAGAGTAACACTAGGCGCAGCTCAGGGTCGCGCAGCCTGGCATTGTTGGGGCTCGGTTGCCATGGCAGCGCCCATGTTTGTCTATTATGGGCTGTCACAAAGAGATATTTGTACGGTTGTGGTGGGGTGTGTGGCGCAGGCCGAGGTGACTGTCACAAGTGGTTCCAGCGTTTTGAGCGTGTCTGCAGCTTGTGTGCACACCTAACATCAGCGGTGTGTTTAAGTGCATCATGTTGTTTCCAGCGTCAGTTTGATTGGCTGCCTCTGCTGTAATTCCCTCTCTGTAATTGCACAGAAGACATATAGCATGACAGACAAATCCAATGTGTAATGGTAACCTCTGCAGCAAAAAGCTGCGTGACACTGCTAACGCCGACCCTATTTTTAAATTGGAACAGGAAACGATATGACAGCATTAGATTTCTCTTTGGTGTTCATGGGAAGTCCCTGACGTATCGAAATGTCATATTCCTGCGAAGAGAAGTTGAATTATTACAGGACACTGTTCACTTCACTAAACCCCACGCGTGTCCTGCAGAGTCAGGTCGATCCTCTAGTGAGTAAAATGAAAAAGGTGTGATTATCTTCTGTGGTTGGGTTCTTTAACAATAGCAGGTGCCTGTGGCTGGTTAACGTGGAAGATAACATCTGCTACAGTGCAGTGCGTGTGACGTTTAGTGGTGCGCAGGTCGCCTGGTTTCTAGGTCAGTGCAGAGGTTCAAATGATTGAGCTGTTTTTTAAAAAAAATCATCGACAAGTGCAATCTCACTTTCTATCAGAGGAAAGTGAGCATCGCATTGTTTACCGTTCTCCGTGAAGCACATGTCGATTCACCGTCACGTTTGACTTTCGTAGCTGCATTCAAAGCCCAATCTGGGCCGAGCAGACCTGCTGCTTGCCCAGGATAGTGTTTGTTTTTCTTTTCTCTTTTTCTTTTTCTGTCAACATGGCTTTGTTTCCTGCTGTGGCTCTTTGTGGCTATCTGTGCCCATGCTGTCGGGAAGCGGTGTGACTCACAGCCTTGATGTTTTCATACCGACGAAACCATTTCAGAGCGGATGAATTGCAGGGGCTAATGTTTGTGACAAAGGTTAAAATGTGACTCTTGCACAACGGCTGTTAAATTAAGAAAATACCGAAAATTGGGTTCTTTCTGAGTGAGAATGGGAGGCAGTGCGCCCACACACGGTCCTTTCCTGCTGACCTGTGACCTGCTCATACAAGAGGATCAGGCTTAAAATTAGCCTTATTAGCCTGAAGAGTCATTGAGTATTGAGTACTCGATGACACCAAGGCCTGATCTAATGTTCCCTATTTATTATAGCTGCAGTAGTAGTTGCAGTTACAGGTTTCAAAACATACATTAAAACTCTATTTTAACTAATTAAGAAAGCTTCTGTCTGGAAATGACATCTCTAACATCCGCTGCCTTTCCTATGTCTCCTTGAATTCCACTTTTGTCTTGAAGGAATATTTATAACATGTGTGAACTTGCTTAAGTCCCTCTAGTCTTTTAAAGCTATAATCGATATTTTTATATTAACAGTGGATCAAATGACTGTGTAATATGGAGAATTATTACCTGACTCAGCTTTTCCACTTAGCTCTCGAGCTTTATCGGCCTTTCAGCTCAGTCTGCAGCTTCGCCGTTTTAGTGCATTTTCACTGTGTTGTTTTTGTTGTTTTTAATAAAAAAAAGCTTTAAAAACCTGCTCTATGCTACCTGCCCAGCACCAGGCAGTGGACAGTGCTAGCGACTAGCTAGTAAATATACATAGTGAACAGCATTTAGCAGCTAAAGAGCACTAAAGAGGTGTTGGTGGAGACCAAAATGGGAGAGGGACTGTTGGTCTTGAGTTCGTCAGGTGGGAAGAAACATTACCTCAAATACATGCTGACGTAGCAACATTGTTTTGCTGGCCCCTAGTGGCCAAAAACATCAGTCATTGTAGTTCAATGTACTGTAAATACAGTTGTTAGCTTATATGCTACTGGTTCAGCTCATGTATGAGTCTCACTCATTTGAATCAGAGAAATGATCTGATAATAATCTTCATTTCATACAGACACACACACACACACACACACACCCACCCACACAGAGGAAACTGTCCAGTCACCGGTTAAACCATCAGAGGACATTTACTGGCCAGCCTTTGTGAGAGCACATTTAACAGTGTGGTTTGTTATAAAGCAAACATCGTCTGAAGACAGCGTTTTGCTTTTGACCAGTGTAACCATGGACACAGTGCAGTAAATCTCCTCAGAGCCATAAGTCTTAACTCAGCTCCACGTCTCTTGATTGCTGTTGTGCATCATAACACAATAAAAGCTGGATCCAGACAAAACTAGCTTGCTATTTTTTTTTTAATTTTTTTTTTATAGCTGAGTGGGACAGATACGATCCATTGTGTTATGAAAAGCCACATCTGGAACCGTGTGGGATTTCATGAACTTTACTGAGGATCAGAATGAGGAGCTGTCCTACTTTGGAAGGAAAATACTGAAAGTGAATTCGGAGGGGTGGTCTCCATTTAAGAGGTGATCGCGCAATATGTGATGCTCATCCCGTTCCATACTTTCCATTCCTCGCCTCACCTCTGAGGTCTGCCGTATCCCCATCTGAGCTCTTCCATCCTGCATGAAGTGAGCAGCTGAGAGCCCGTGGGAGTGGCTGCTAATCCATCCCACCTTCACTGATGTGCTTTTATTGCCGTTTTCGTTTGTGGAAAGTTGAAGTCACCGCTTGGATGTGACATAAAACCACATTGTTTCTGCCGGTCGAGGCCTGTGTTGATACAGTGACACCGTTTCATTGGAGTATTTCCCCGACATTGTTTTAAAGAGTCGTGAAAATAATGGGCCATATTCTGGGCAAATATCCAACTAGAGTTCTTCAAAGCCACCTCGACTATGAGGCTTGAAACAAATCAATTTTGGCATGTTCACATGGGCAAAGTGCCAAGCTTCGAACTCAAACTACGTTTATCATTACATGAGGTAAGACTGAAAAGAATGCAACATTCATTTCCACACATGTCAAGCCATTGTTGTCCAAGACTGCATGCTGTATGCTTGATGGAAAAAGGGGAAGAAGGCAGGCTCAAAGTCTGGAAAAAGATTTCTGTTGTGCGTGGAAAGTATGTCTGCTGTTGTGCTGTCTTGCAGCGGCTGAAAAATGTTCCTCCCGGGCAGGTCAGCCTGCCTCCTGCCTCTCCTTCCACGGCACAAGCCAGCGGATGTCCTGCGCTGTGGACATGAGCACGAGAGATTGTCTTCACCCCGCCTTTAAAAACACCTGTGCTGTCGCTTCACAGTGACGTGCTGTCATTTGTTCGCCATGTTGATGGGTGACAGTTAGAGAAGTGAAAAAAGCTCCGGTGCACAGCATTAATCTGCGTCACAAAGTCCAGGGCTGCCTGTGCTCGATGTGGCTGCACAAAGACTCTTCTTTTTTTTTTCCCCCTCTCTTGCCACAGCTGACTCACCACTGGAAAAATTGAACTTCCTGTATAGGTCCTAACAGCTCTTTGAAGGCAGCATTGTTGCTTCAAGTTTCTCTTTCTTCTTCTGAGCTCTTTTTGGGTGAAGAGATGTCCTCGACAGTGCAGCACGTGGCTGAGCCGTTAACTGAGCCGCTGACTGCTAAATGTGGTGTCATGACTCAAGCGTTAACTGGAAAAAGAAACTCACATTCCTTACAGATAGTCCATAAAGGATTACAACAAACATGTCTTGGCAGCTCGGGCCGTTAAACCGGGTGTCACCTTTCATATTTTTTTTTGTCACTTTGTGACCATATTTGCCTGTTTTCTAGACTTTGGCGTCTGCTTGATTTACGCTCGCAGTGGCATTTCTGAGCATTCCTCCGGGCCCGGCTGCTCTCCCTTAGCTCTCTGTAGTGGCCAGAGCTTTAACTCTCCCGACATAATTGGAGCAGTGCGGTGATATACAATGACAAGAGTGTTTGTGTTGGTGTCCCTTCATTATCTCTTGTGTTTCCCCAGTTTGTTTGCTTTGTTGTGGCGCTGCAGCCTTAAAGGATCCTTTTATTGCCTTGGCAAGAGTATTACTTAGCATTCTGTGCTTGCATGGGTAATCCATCCCACTGTCTTAAAGTCATATGGAAGAGCTTTATGCCTTCACTAACTTGCAGTGTCAGTATCTTTTTAACCACAGCAGAGAATAGAAGTAAAATGTTTTCCTACTCACTTCCAGGTACACCCAGCCATGATCGAGGACAAGGGTCACCGTGTGACCGACTACTTTGTGGTGGCCGGGCTGACAGACAAGTCCACGCCCCTGGAGCAGGACCTGTCGGAGACCAAGTCTGGCGGGCCCAAAGCACCCATCACTGACTTGGCCGTCATTAACAGGTCAGCAGGAGAAACGGTGCCCGAGGGCTTCACTTGCATCGACAGCACCTACAGCGGCCAACCGGCCAACCTCAATCATGGCAGTCTCAAGAGCCCTGAGCTGTTTCTGTGCTACAGGAGAAGTCGAGGGAAGTCGCCCCTCATCGACATCGGGTGAGTCAGCAGTGTGTTTATGTCTGTTTGAAATCTGGTATGTTCGTATATGTACGCAACAGCAAGGGGCTTTTTACTCTTCATGTGAGTAAAGCTTGCAGTTAGTCACATATGATTGAAGATCCCCTAAGCGCCCTGCAGCAGGGCTAATGGCGAGCTGGCATGTTAGCAGAATTTCATGCCAACATGAATCAGTAGATTCTTTCAAGAGGCCTTTTTCATGGACGCCGTTTTGACATGTCACAGTCTGAAAAACGCAGTCGTGAGCAATGAAATGAATGATGGCTGAATTCCATTTAGCTGCATCACTCTCAGGATCCTGCTCATGTTTAGGCTACTTGGCTCTTACCTTTTGTAAAGCTCGTGTTAGCATATGAGTGGATGGTGTTTCTTGTGTTCTGTGTGCCCCTGGTGTCATATTTAATTTCACTTTAATGGAATGACAGAGAGGTGGAAGGAAGTGGGTGTGTTCACTGCTTCACTCACACTTCCCTGTTGCGTCATGGAGTTCTCCCACTCAGCCACACCTCTTGGCTCCCTTCAACTGATACAATTTTCCCTCTTCCTCCAATTATCCTACAAGAGGGAACTCCAGCAGGACTCAGTGAATCCCGTCCAGGAAGACTGAAGCGACCGCTGTCCCTACTTCTTGACGAGTGGAGCCAAATGTTCCGTTTCAGCCTCCATTTCTTCAGAGCCAGTCCTTTGTGTCTCTGAACTCGTCTGTCCTGATTGAATTCATAATATCAATGCAGCGGTGTGTTGTTGAAAACAGTGATGTAAATGCCTCAGGCATTTCGGTTCTCCACACACCTTAGTCTTTGTCTGATGTCTCTTTGTGTCCCCCACAAATAAACTGGTGTTTCCACTTCCAAGAGAAGGCACTCAGCTCACTGTGAGAGATGCTAAGCCAGGCCTTTCATTAAAGCCGGTGAAGGTTGCAGCTCAGTGTCTGCCCACCACTTGTTCTGTGATGAATTTGGTTCATTTCATGTAAATGTAGCTTTAAACTAAAGAACTCAAACCCTTCTGAAACACTGCAGCTGTCAGCGCACTGAGCATACAGACAAGAACGCGTGTCAGGTCGTGTTTCCTTTAAGAAAATTGCGCAATCCTGCTCGGCATGCTGACATACGAGGTTGAGAAAATACAGAAGCAAACTTAAATTAAAGGATTCTCAGTGTTTGTCAAGCTACTTTCCAGTTTTCCTTTTCCATTGGTCGAAGCACTGAATCATAAATTGATTGCACAAGCTTCTTTTCTGCGTTGCTGCAAACAGTATTAAGAGACTCCTTATGTAAAATTCATGACTGTGTGGTCTGCTAGTGATAAGTGATGTGATAGATGGATATGATTGTGTGTTTTAATAAAGATGCCACAAGTAGATGCATTATACCACTGGTTCACTTCCTGATCGTTCTGTTTAGGTTGAGCTGCAAAACAGAAGGTCATTCGGTATTTTCTGTCACGCTGCGACACCCGTGGCTTCACTTCCTGAGTTCTGTTTCACCTGCTGGTCACCATCCACAGAAAGAAAAACTAGATAAAAAGCAAGACTCCTGTAAATCATTCATCCTTCCTTCTGCTGCGTCTGCTGTCGGTGAAGCCAGCGTTCCCAGCCTGGGGCTCCACAGCGTCACGACTCACTGTGCCCATTAGGCCTCTGTTTTTGTTGCCTAAATGAGAATTTGCTGGCAACTGTCCTCCTGGCCTCTTTAGGTTTGTCCCGCACTCTTTTCAGAATAAATGAAGTGTTTCAGGACCATTATATCTGTGATGGCTGCCATGTCGCCTACACAAGATTAAAAAATGGGGTCCGTCTTAGTGTTAAGAGGGCAGCAATCACAGCTCTTGGCCTCCCACGTTGCATTGTCCAGATGGAAAGGGGAGGACATGGAACATGCTACCATAGAAGCCCTGCAGTCATGCAAAAAACTGCACCGCAGTGGGGCAATGATTGCTTCCCTGTTTGCAACTTTTAGCTGTGTGATATTCTCACAGCAGGAAGCAGAGACTGGAAATGCACAAAGCATTTCGGCAGCGATGCCCAGGATGACGTTCAGAGTGTTTGTTTTGTGCTATAAAGGATGTGAGAATCTTGATATCCGAGTTTCCTTTGCTGTCTGGGATTTGAGTGAGTCAGCTGGTAAATATGTCTGAATCGCAGCATCCTTTGAAGACGGGCTTCTCGCCGAGGCCTGAGAGGGAAACCAGAGCTTGAGGAAGAGAGTCAGTGGTGCTGACCAGTGACCACACGCTGACCCTCCCTGTAAAACAGGAGAACCAGGGATTATCCTCACCCTCAGGCCACAGTTCAGCCTCTCTCTTACTGTCTCTCAGGAATGCACTTTTTCCGAAATCAGTCTGACTGTGGATTGATTGTTTATACAGCAGCACCTCAGCACTCATTTTTTGCCACCAGTGTTGTAAATTAAAGGCTCGGAATACATGAAGCTGCATATTTCAATAGTTCATACTAACAATGGATCAAATGTCTATTTGTATTTGAAAGAGATCGCTCCCAGTGATAAACTCAGAGAATTATCCCCCAACTCTGCAGTTCCCCGTCAGCTCTATGGAGCATTTCAACATCGTAAAAGTCATTTGATTGAGTCTTTCTCTCATTAGCACATTTCCAGCATCCGTTTTCAGCAAAAAAGCTCTGATTAACCTGCTGCACACGACCTGCCCAGCAACAGACCATGCACGGACTAAGTTAGCAGCTAGCCAGTGAACACTGTGGAGCATGTAGCAGCCCTCAAGGGTTCCATGCATGCGAAGATTGTGGTTTTATTTGTCTGCAGTGCTTTCAGAAAGTATGACTTGGTACATACTGAAGATGGAACTATAAAGTAGACACAGACAGAAGAAGGAAAGCATATTTTCTTTAAAAATCAGTGTCATCTTTTCCCTGAAAAGGTTGCCCTGCTGGTTGCTTTGGAGGATTCTCCTGCTTCAGACTCTTTAGCTCATGATTCATTCGCTTGTTGTGACACCTTTGCCATTTGGGAAAGACACAGTAGCATAAAACATAAAGCATTTGTCGTTCTGATCGATGTTTTTCTTCTGCGCCGCACAGATTTCCCCAGATTTTTCTAGTTTGCATTCTTCTCTCTTTCTCGCTGTCTGTCTCAGACTCCAGATTTGCTGGTGGCGCTCAAACTTCTGTTTTTGCAGCGTAAACTGTTGCATCATCACAATGTAGATTGTTTGTCTTCTGGCAGCAAAGCTTGTTTAAGAAATGAAATCCATGCCTGACAGCGAAGCTGATTCCAGGACAGCACTCTTCTCTGACACACATAATTGTCTTTGAGAGCTTTGTAGTAAGTGTGGGCATAAGTCGCTGCTCTGCTACGCTCCGTCTTTTCACACCATTTTGGTCGTTTTTGCACTCAGATCTAAACAAAGCCATGCAGACATACTCTCAGCTATATCTATATTTCTCTCCTCCGTCCCTTTGTGTTACTGTCAAGTGCCGAGCTAACATTTCCCTGTTTGATGTGTTTCTCAGCGTGCTGTATGAGGGTAAGGAGCGTCTGATCCAGGGCTGCGAGATCATCCAGGCCACACCGTACGGCCGCTGCGCCAACGTCAACAACAGCTCCGCCACCTCGCAGCGCATCTTCATCACCTTCCGCCGAGCGCCCCCCGTCCAGCCTCAGAACTCCCTCGCAGTGACGGACATCTGCGTCATCATCACCAGCAAGGGCGAGACGCCACCGCATACCTTTTGCAAGGTGGACAAGAACCTCAACTGTGGAATGGTAAGTCTGATGGTATATTGTATTGCGAACACTTCATCATCAGTTGACAGAGAAGAAATTTATAATATGTCTTTGTCACCTTTCAGTGGGGCTCCAATGTGTTCCTGTGTTACAAGAAATCAGTATCTGCGTCCAATTCCATCAGTTATAAAGCCGGTGAGTAAGAGTCAGTTGTTTTCAGTTTTATGTTGCAGAGGTCTGCCGTTACCTTGATTTATTTATAGTCATTAGAGTGAAAAGAGTTCATAAAGGCCACACTGAATAGAAAGGATTCAGGGAGGTAAAATGAGTTAAGCATGTATGTGATTCACAGTGCATCAGATAATGTGTCTGAAGCCAAGAGGCTGTGATAATGGCAGGACAGGAAAAGAAACACAAAAATGATTAAAATAAAAAATCCTTATGATAAATCAAAATGATGGAATGAGAAGTAAGACACAAACATGAAATATTTAGACACTATTATGAGATGAAGTGAAACTAAAATGTGACTTGCAGCTCGGTTAAATGATGTGACATATTGATAGAATCGGCCTCTGTTACGTCTTTGTCTTGAACAATCAGGCGAGCGACACCCTCAGTGTTTGCTTGTGATCTCGCAGTCGATAGTCGTTTCTTTTTGCAGCCGGCCTTTCTGGACTGTTGTGTGACATTTTCACTGACTGAATGCTTCCTTAACAGCTTGGCCTTTGGAACAATTCATTGTGCAACGCTCGTATAATCAGTGTTCATATGAATGTGTACACACACACACACACACACACACACCCCATGCAGACACGCATGCTGGCTTTATCTTTTCAGTCGGCCTTTTTCCTGTGAGGCGGCTGTTTATTCATCGCAGACAACGGCACTTCCTGCCACGCCCATTGCCTACATGTTTGTGTGTGCGCGCGCGTGTTCACATAAGAATGTGCGTGTGTTGTCAGAATGGCATCTCACCAAACAAAAAGATACACTGAGGAACAGAACAGAGGTGAAACTGGAGTATACTGACTGATGACGACTGTTCATCAGAGCTGAAAAATCCTTTTTTCTTAGAGCCTCTTCTGTTTCATCTTTGCAGAGAAAAAGCCAGAATTGTAGCCTGTCTGGGCGTTTGAGTTACCGTTGCAGCAGGTTTAGCTTTGGCACGCACTTTGTTCAACACTCCTTCATTACTACACCACAACTATCATTTGCTTTTCCCTTTGTTCTCCAGGTCTCATCTTTCGGTACCCAGAAGAGGATTACGAGTCTTTCCCCCTGTCAGAATCCGTCCCTCTGTTTTGTTTGCCCATGGGTGCCAAGATCGAGTGTTGGGCACCAAACACACGCGACCCTCTGCCCGTCTTCTCCACTTTTGTCTTAACCATCTCTTCTGGTGAAAAGGTGAGCTGCAGCGAGTCTTTGCGACGTTCCCAGCGAGGTGAAAACTGGGCGAGAGAGAAGGCAAACATTTGCAAAATTTGTCCATCTCTGGTCGCAGGTGTACGGATCAGCCATCCAGTTCTACGAGCCATACTCAGTGGATCAGCTGAGCGAGAAGCAGAAGATCCAGCTGGGCGTGCTCACCACGGTGGAGAAGAAGATGATCCCCAACCGGCCTGTGAACACCAACAAATGCATCTGCCTGCTGTCTCGCTGGCCCTTCTTTGAGTCCTTCCGCAAGTTCCTGATGTTCCTCTACAAGCTGTCCGTCTCAGGCCCGCACCCACTGCCTATTGAAAAGTGAGAATCTGCCGGCAGATATTTTTATATCATCTGTTTTCCTATCAGCTCTCAAGGCCCACGCTTCAATAGGCTGAATGTAGTTGCTGTATATGTTTGCAAATGACCACTTTTTGTTCACTTCTCTCAACAGGCACATCTCACACTTCATGCACAATGTGTCATTTCCCTCCCCCCAAAGGCCAAGAATATTAGTCCAGGTGACACGTTTTTTTTTTTTTAACTCTGTCAGTCAAAATATACTTTAGCTTGTGCATCATCATGCTTTTATAGTCCCCTTTGTGACCATTTGAAAATGTTTTCCTTTCAGCTGTCGGCACATGACACCCTGATACTCTCCCAGCCTGTGTCTACACCCTTACCCCTCAGGTAATCGGGCTTTGCTACGCTAAACAGTCATTTCACTCCAAATGGCATGTGGAGTTACTTTGCTGAAATCCTGTTTCAAACAAGGGGTGGGCATTTTAGACTATTCTTCATACTTTGACAGTTTTGTTTGTATTTCAAGCCAAATGCAGCTGTCCTTCAGCATTTATTCTGTGCTTTGCCTACAATAAATACAGCTGAGCGGGCTGAAAGAAAAAGACCGGTATTGTTCCAGAAAGAAAGCAGAACACACTCATTCATGGTAGTTCTTTCCAGGTCAAATCCTCACGCTGAAAACAGCCTCGGGCATCAAAATCTTTGACACTTTTTCCACTGCTGCAGTGCAGAATTTTGCAATTGATGCAAGAAATTCAAGCAGTGGTTACCTTGAAAACTCTCACACACGTTGTCCCACAGGCCTTTGTTAAAGCTAGTACAAGTTGCTAATATTGCTGATATTCCAGTTAACGCGACCCACTGCCGTCGCTGCCTTTGTGACTGATTTACAAGGCTTGGACAAACTCTCACACGCACACACATGAAAAAGGAAATTCATTTTGGGCCACAGTTGCAAAGCCCTCTAAAAGGTTTTATTAGGTTCTGGAAAAGTCTCATTGGCAAATAGAACCAGTGGATCAAGCAGACTTGGCGACAGCTTAATGGACTATTGTCTTAACAACATTACAAGCTGGTGTACATCCTTGGAAATGAATAGAAATTGAATCAGTGCCACAGAGTCTCAACAGAGAGTTTCCATTATCAGCTTAACGAAGCAAGTATGACTTGCAGAGCTGTTGGGTTGTGTTATATTGCAACATGATAAGGTTATTTTGCTATTTCAGACATCTCACTGCTGCTATTAAAACACTGACAGTTAAAACAACTGCTGACAGTTTAAAATGGCTTTCAACCTGTTGTTTTTTTCCTTTTGGGCTCTTCATTTTCTAGCATTGTTGAGAGTTTTGAATGACAGTCTCTAGTTACAAACCAGGAATATAAACCGTCCACCCCATCAGTTCTTTTTTCCACGCTCCTTCCCTCCCTTACGTGCGTTCCCTGCCCGACGCCTCACTCATCTCTGTGCTCTCTCTCCCCTGTCAGTGGGGCAGACTACGGCACACTGCTGATGAATCTGGGCGCGGAGAACTGCGCCACACTGCTGCACTTTGTCCTGCTGGAGAGCAAGATCCTGCTGCATTCGCTCCGGCCGGCTGTGCTCACCGGAGTGGCCGAGGCTGTGGTGGCTGTGAGTACGCTCCACTGCGCGAGCCCAATATATCCAGTAGTGTGACTGGCAAAACGCATGAAATAAAAATCACATTAAATTTATTATTATCACCCCTTATCTGCCTTTTTGGAAGCTACATCAGATCTCAAGAGCCATAAACAGCCGGACCTTCACCTTCCTGACCATATTAGAAATGCATGGCCGGATGTGAAGCCTTGGAAATTAAATTAATAACATTGTTGATCACAGTGCATCACTAGTGTGCATCAAGTCATCTGAAAGATCAGGCTAAGACCCAGCTGCTTCCTTTAAGTGGCATAGATGCTAATTTTAGAACCCCTTTTATGTATAATTGCCATTGCATCATTCTTGTTGGGATTAAGCAGCTCTGTGAGGAGGAAAATATAACCAAATCATCTGCCTGCATAAAAGCTTCAATTAGGAGTTGACCAAAAACACAAGCTGTTTCACAATCAGCTGGCCAACATTAAAAGAACCGAATGCAGCACCTCATGTGAGTCTGAGAAGCATACTAAATCAGATATATGGAATTCATTTGATGCTAATTTATTATGCGTAACTGATTTGATCAGATGGCTTGAAAGCTTTGCAAACAGCACATGAACTTGCTTTAGTTATAGTTGACAAAGATAACTGACAGTCAATTATACAAACAGTAAAATAAGCAGCGAGAAGACGAACAGGTTTTTGAGAAACCTGTTTGAAACGTGACCGGTTATTTGATCAGACATCACGATCACGACTCTGCCAGTGAAGTGAACGCATCATAATTAATCTTTCTGTGATGCAAACTCCAATCATTTCACCTGTGCAGCTCACAATGCTGTTTTTACATTAATAAAAGGCTTACAGTTGCCACCATAACATTCTCAGCAGTGTACTATGTGCTGCAGAGTTCCCTTATATGTGCTGCTGTTTATATTTTTACATATGGTGGCATCTCCAGACAAACCAAAGCAAACAAAAGATGATCGTCTGCCACATCTGCCTTGAAGTTTTCTGTAACTTAAATGCAGGCTGAGTCATTCCCCTCCGTGAATGAGTTACTAAAAGCTAGTCTAGTAACATATTCATCCTCCTTTTGATAAGATTCTAAATGGCATTCTTTCTGCACTTTCTAGCATAGTTATGTCCATTATGTCTGTTCTATTGTTACATCTCAGTCAATGTACTCGAGCTTAAACCATCATTAATTACTTTATAATTAATATTCAGAAAAACATTGCCGCTCCTCTTTGTATTTGACCTTTGACTTATTTTCCCACTGTGATTGGTTGCTGATTCTCCAGCTCCATCAACAAATTTACCAACCATGGCTCTTTGGAGACACGGGATGTCACAATCCTCAAAAATCCCTGTTTTATTGTGAAATGTCACAATAACTGAAGTTAAAGTAACCACAAAGAAGGGCATCTTATGCAAGCAGGACTCATTGCATTTGTCCTAATTGCCCAAATTTGCTTCTGGAGTCTGGTGTAGACATTCTGTGGAGGTCATGTAAAACTCCTCATTATCGCCCACCTGGTTGTAGTAATCATGCTTCTCGCTCTTGTCTCTCCTCAGATGATCTTTCCCTTCCAGTGGCAGTGTCCCTACATCCCCCTGTGCCCGCTCTCTCTAGCAGGCGTCCTCAACGCTCCCTGTCCATTTATAGTGGGTGTGGACTCCCGCTACTTCGACCTTTACGACCCCCCACCAGATGTTGTCTGCGTGGATCTGGACACCAATACTATCTACCTGTAAGCTGTGCTTTGACACCCACATCACTGTCTGCTTTGTGCTTTATATTTCCAGCTCCCGTAATGCTGAACAGCTGTGTCACGTGGTGCAGTTTTGTTAAACCAAGAGCAAAGAGCAGATTATTTTTGTGCAGCTCTCCTGTTACTTCCAGCTAACTGCCTTTGTGGTATTGTGAGTTACAGGTCTGACGAAAAGAGACACAGCAACTGGAAGAACCTCCCAAAGAAGCCCTGCAAGAGTCTCGTGAACTCACTGAGCAACTTGCACCACCAGCTGGCCACTGGTACGAACAGCATCTGACAGCAGAGAATCACCAGATTAACATACATTTACAGGGAATGGACGAAGTATCACAAACAATATGAACTAGTTACATACAACAAAACCGCAATGCCACAGCAAGCATTGTCCTGTGTTTGTCAGGAGGCAGGTGCTTATTTCATTCCCTGGTGATGTTTGTCAAATAATTAAAATTCAGAGTAAAAAGAAAAAAATAATAGGTTTAAGAAGAATAAAGAATAAAGTATAAGAGCATCGTCAGGTCAAGTAAGATATGTTAAGCTCGCTGAAAGATAAAAGCACATTTTGAGAAGCAAGTTGTTATACTTGAATGTAAATTTGTTGTGTGTTTCAGTTTCAGTTCGTCCAATGTCACAGGAAGGCTCAGCAGTGGACATGACCCCCATCGAGGCGGACTTCACCTGGCACAAGAAGAAGACGTCCCTGGAGATGGAAATCCAGGAGGCCTTCCTTCGCTTCATGGCCTCCATCCTGAAGGGCTACCGCTCCTACCTCAAACCCATCACCCAGGCGCCCTCCGAGAAGGCCACGGCCGCAGACTCCCTCTATGACCTGCAAGGTAAACAAGGGGTTGACGGCTTTTCAAATGTCTGGAAACCAGAGGAAAAGTGAGCAGTTTCACAGTGATGAAAGTCCTGCGGATGAGGTGTAAAATGCTGGTCATGGCTTTGTTTATGGGCAGCCTAAATACTGTTGTCACCTATGCATAATTCACATCCCTAATTTAAATAGTTTTACCCAGTGTTTCATTTTATTGGCATTTCTATTTCAAGGCACATCGCAACTGTCACTCAACCTAAGTGTTCTTCAAAATCAATCGCGTTCCTCGGCTATAAGAAGACATCACTAATGCTTGTTGCTGGGAAATGGGTTTGCACCTCCATTTACCTTCACTGTTACAGATCAATTTTAGACACAGCAGCAGATACAAGCAGCTGCACATTAGTCTCCTCGAGGTGAACGCAAGAATGGAAATGTGGATTTTAGGTACAGTGAAGGAGTGAAACCACCATCTCTTGGACTTCTTGCAGGGTTTCTCAAAAGCAGAGACCGCGCCCACCAGAAGTTCTACTCCCAGCTCACCAAGACCCAGATATTCATCCGCTTCATCGAGGAGTGCACCTTCGTCAGCGACAAGGACACCGGCCTGGCCTTTTTTGACGACTGCGTCGAGAAGGTGATTACCAGCCCAGCGTCAGGCCGCACTCTGGTGTTCCACTGTTCTGTTTTTCCTCTTCCACCTGAGGGTCCCTTCCATGATTGAGCCTTTGTTTTATGTTGTTTTGCTGGCAAATTAACGTTGGTCCGCTGGGAAAGTAAGGAAGCCAAAATTTCCTCTGATTCATTCTGTTCCCTTTGCTCTCTTTCCTCTTCTTACAGCTTTTTCCCTCTGATAAAATCACCGACAAGGGCACTAAGGTAATCACTTACACTGTAATCGGATTTCCCCGCACCTTCTTTTTTTCTATGTTTGTGACTAACATGAAAAGGTAAATAAATTAACCTTTTTCTCCCTTTGATAAACGTTTTCACCGAGGGGCATGAACATTTCCTGCTTTTCTTCTATCCTTAAATCCTATTCACAATCAGATAAGCGTGTTTTATGGCCTAATTGGAAAAGCACAATAGATTGTAATATGTTTGCAGTTGTTTACCTTCAGCCGTCAGACAGAAAATGGCCTGCAGAGTGTGCTTTTCGTAAAACTTAAGTCACAGTTGTCAGTATCACTGAAGCCCTGGATGTGATCCTCGATGCAGGTTGAAGGGGAGTCATCTGAGGACACAAGACTGTTGGAGCTGGACGAGTCCCAGAAGAGCGAACACACTGTCTTTGTCATGCCCCCTGAACCTCCAGCTGACGATGGACCTGAACCTGCCCCCAAATACACGTAAGTCAACTGTAAACTTTATTAAATAGAAAAAAGATTCATTTATGTGGCCTTGCAATAATTCTGTTTCTCATCCTGCAGCTATAAGAGTTTCCCCAGGCTGCATATGGAGCTGTTTGACCGTCCACGGGAGTTAAGGCCGGCCCTTAGCAGCAGAGCAGCGGGGGCCAGTCTGTCCAGCAGCCCTGCACTGCTGGCTAAGAGGACAAAGCAGGTGTGTACACAGTGGCACCCAGCAGAAGTACTAGTATTACCCTGTTACCCCTGGAACACACTTTATTCTCCGTCCTCATCAACTGGTAAATCATTCATGTCAAATAAATGCTTCACATGTCTGCCTGATCCAACAGGAGATCAAGCTAGCGTACAAAATGGCAAAGCGTTTCTACACCAACCCTCCGCTGTGGGCCCGCTGTCTGTTCAGCCACTGCTACAGCCTGTGGTTCATCTGCCTGCCAGCAGCCGTGCGTCTCTCCAAGTCGAAAAGCCGTGCCATGCAGCAGGCGTACAACGTCCTCCTGAAGATGAGGACCAGTGAGGTGGAGGTGCTGGACGAGGTACAGTCACATTATGTACTAAGAGAGTTACATTTCTACTAATGTATGTTAATATGCTTTTTCTAAAGCTGCTCATGTTTCTGCGTCATGGTTTGATACTTTTATGAATGAATGTGTTTTCTTGTTGTTTGTTCCCTGCTTTTCAGGTGTGTTATAGAGTGGTGATGCAGCTCTGTGGCGTGTGGGGTCTCCCCGTTATGGCTGTGCGAGTCTTGGTTGAGATGAAGAAAGCTGGAGTACACCCAAACGCCATCACATACGGATACTACAACAAGGTCACTCATAGCCTTTTACATTGCTCAAACATATCTCTGCTGTAGCTGAAATGACTGAAAGCCCTGCACTTCCTACGCTTGTGCTCATCCTCCAGTGTCTCCCTCTGCAGGCCGTCTTAGAGAGCCCGTGGCCGAGCAGAAACCGGAGTGGCCTCTTTATGTGGACCAAGCTTCGCAATGTGGTGCGTGGAGTGGCTCAGTTCAAGCGCACTGTAGACCGAACATCCTCCAAGAAGGGACCCACACTTAGTACCACAGGTGGGAATGGAATATTCAGTGTGATCACGTTCACACTGTTTCTTCTCGTTCCGTTTCCTTGTTTCTAACCTTTTTTCCTCCCCCGTCCCTCCCACTTTAGCTGCATCAATAGGCGGCTCAGCAGTCACTGACGCCGACCGTTTGAGTCACGGAAGTGCTGACAGCTCAAGTGAGGTCAATGGCGTGGAGCACAATCTATTTGCCCACAGCCACAGCATGGAAGACACAACAGACAACCACTGTAGTACAGGTAATGATTCCCTGAGATCTGGAGATGCTGAGACACCAGTGGCTAGAAATTAAATGCAGTCTTACAGAGTCCTACAGCATCCTCATATCTTTGCAATGAAGTAGATGTGCATAATGTTATCCCATCTAAAAGAAAAACGAGACATAACTATGAGAGAAAGAAAAATAAAACAATTTCCTTCACTCATAACCTTACTGAAAAAAATATAAAACAGCAGATGTATATGCAGCATGGTTTATGTAAATTTGTGATCCACAGGGAGGCAGTCTGATCAAGGCTACGGCTCCAAGGATGAGTTACACCAGGAGCTGGCAGAGCCTTCACAAGCAGCTGTCCTTTCCACTGAGGAGAGAAACACTTCCAAAACACAGCATAATGGTCAGGAAAGCCTCCATTCTACATGTGGCATTTAGGAAACAATCATATTTGATTTTAGTTCTGCATTTACAGGCATTTCCTCCTCGTACACTGACGTTTGTCTATTGACTGTGTATTTCTCTAACCAGGAGGTGACATTGCCGGCTCGGTGGACAGTGCCGTAGCAGTAGCAGAGCCTCCCAGTCCTGTTGATGTAACCGTGCCTGTACCCAGTATTGTGAAGCTGTCCACAGGGAGCTTTGATGGTGGCAGGGAAACAGGTGAGGAGAAAGATGAGGCCTATAATTTTAAATAAGAAATAACTTTGAATGGTGCCATCAGAATTTGGGATGCCAGTTTTGCCACCTCTGTGACTTCATGATGGATAGATTGTTTTCTTTTCCATTTAAATGGGCATTTAATTGCTGCAAATGAACTCTGAATTTATCTGTGCACATTCTGCAGGCAAAGGGAAGCTGTTCAGGAGACACAGCAAGACAGATAATGTGTCTCTGCCTGATGATGATGCCTCGCTGGCTTCAGGGGATGTAGCTAACCAGTCTCAGCAGCAGCGACAGAAATCCTTTTCTGAACGCAGCTGCAGCTTCAGCGCTGAAACCCGTGCTGGAATGCTGCTGGAGCAAGGCGTGGACCACATGGCCAGTCAGATGGGTGCCGATGCTCGTATCCTGGCTGCAGCACTCTGTGCAGGCCAAAGTCCACCTCCTACTAGTGTGTCCAAAACACTTTTTAAAGACCTGGAGGAAGAGCCTGAAGATGACCGGGACTTGACACTGGGGAAGCTGCCAGAAGAAGAGGGGCCAGGAGAACCCGAAGAAGAGAAGGGAGATGATATAAAGGTAGAGGGGACTGAGATAAAAGTGGAGAAACGAGAGAGGAAGCACACTGAAACACATGAGGAGGACCCTGGGCTGCGAGGAGTCTCCCTGGAGAGGGCAGACGTGGAGGCGGGTGCTGACCCACTTTCCATCCTGGTGTCTGAGACTGAAGAATCGGCCTCTGTCACCAGCCAGGAGCCGCCGCGCGCCATGCCCGCTGTGGTGTCCCGCAACCTGGCCGAGGAGATTGAAATGTACATGAGCCTAAGGAGCCCCCTGGGTGTGAAATCCTCCAGCATGGAGCTCCAGCAGGCCCAGGGAGACTCCACTGACGCCCCACAGCCCAAACCATCACTGGAACGCAGGTCCAGCCTCCCTGTGCCTCCTGTC
Source organism: Chaetodon auriga (assembly GCF_051107435.1). Lineage (NCBI taxonomy): Eukaryota > Metazoa > Chordata > Actinopteri > Chaetodontiformes > Chaetodontidae > Chaetodon > Chaetodon auriga. The sequence continues at coordinate 11,254,320 of NC_135097.1, read as the reverse complement.
AAAACTCCGACTGGCTCGCCAGGTGACACACCCAAACGCAGCCCCACCACTGTCACTCGCTCCAAGACTTTTGCAGTAAAGATGAAGACCCCCGCCAGCACTGCGGGAAGCCCGGGTCCTAGATCAGCCTCTCTGACAGCACTAGTCAAGTCCTCCCAGGGAGGGTCGCTGGGCTCGGTCATCAACTCCATTTCAGGCATCAAAATGGACACCCTTTTGTCAGGACCTAAAATTGATGTGCTGAAGTCGGGCATGAAACAGGCGGCAAATGTGGCCAGCAAAGTGTGGGGGGCAGTTGCTTCTGCTTACTCCTACTCAGATGATGAGGTGAGTATCACAACAGGATGACAACGCTCTGCTTATTTTATTAGCTTTGTAAGCTAATCAATTCTCATCAAAAATGTCACCAAGTGCTGCTATTTTGGAGCAATTTACCCGTAACTTTCCTCTCCAGGATGAACAAGCTCAGGGTGGTGGCGGCTTCCCGTCACATCTGGATGAGCAGATGCTGGCTGCACATGAAGTAGATGAGAGTCCTGAGAGAGGAGCCATCCCCGGGTTGGTGGCCAACGGTCTCAACCAGAGCTGCACCAGCCTGGGCAGCAGCAGTGGCAGCAGTGACACAGGCAGAGGAACCCAGCAGACACGTAAGCACACACTCTTGGAAGGCCTTAATGAGGTTAGTTGGCCTGTGAAATTAGTTTTCAAAGTTTATTTTTGTGTCTATCTGCAGATCCAACTCCAGGACGAGTGGGCAGGGGTCCAGACTCTGAGCAGGGCTCCTCACTTCACGCTTCCTCTTCAAGCATTTACCAGAACTGTGCACTGGAGGTCAGACATACTGTTCACACACAAACACCCCCTTTGCTGCTGCTGCTGTGCTTTTACTGCCAACATGCACATTGGAGTGTTTCTTAATGGGTTTCCTCCTGCCAGGTGCTGATGTCCAGCTGCTCTCAGTGCCGCTCTTGTGAAGCACTGGTGTATGATGAGGAGATAATGGCGGGCTGGACGGCCGATGACTCCAACCTGAATACCACCTGTCCTTTCTGTCGCACAGCCTTTCTTCCCTTATTGCACGTGGAGTTTCAGGACTTACGCACAATGGCCGGGTAAGAATCTGATGTCTGAGATAATAATAACAATAATAGTAATAAAGCAAGTTGACAATTCTATTATTTTCCAATTCAGGTTCTACATGAATCCCAGTGCCTCAGGAGACAGTATCCACAGCACCAGTGCCCAGCCCACAGCCAGCAGCTCAGCTGACATTAAGACACCAGACCTGATCTCTTTCCCCGAAGAGGAACCAAGGGAGACTCCAGATGATCGGCCTGGAGCACTCAAGAGGTATCCATGAAACGACTTCAGGCACCTCAAGCACCACAGTTACAGTTTGAGATGTGAAATTAGAGTCCAAGAAGGTAAATACTTGCCCACTTTCTTGTAGCACCACCTTATCTTGAGTCCTCTTGGCCTGTTTCATTTCCAGTCTGATTCCTGAGCCGGTGCAGTCAGACCCCCTGGGTCTCCTGGAGCACCAGGCAGCAGGGAAGCAGCAGAGATGTAGTGGGACGTCACTGACGCGCAGCAACAGCGTTGGTGGCCCGCTGCAGAGCCTGGACTACTCCCAGAGACCTGGACATGGCGTCTCCACCACTAGTCTGCCCAGCAGCCTGCAGGAGGTGTCGGTCAGTTCTCTCTACAGTCACAAATTAACCCCATTGTGTGTAAATGCAGCAGAAACCACTGTAGCTACAGTGAAATGAAAAGGCTGGTGTTTACATGTGTTTGTCAGGATGGCATGGGGACCAAACGGCCAAACCCCAAGCCTGTGTCTGTACCGTACCTCAGCCCCTTGGTGCTGCGCAAGGAGCTGGAGACCCTGTTGGAGAACGAGGGAGATCAGGTAAGTACTCACATAATCTCTCAGTCCACAGCAAATGTCTGCTACACAGCTACTATACATCACACAAGATCGTGAGAGCTTTGCCCTTCGGGAAGTCCAACTTCTCTGTCATGTCCTACCAGGTGATCTACACCCACAAGTTCCTCAGCCAGCACCCCATCATCTTCTGGAACCTGGTGTGGTATTTCCGTCGCCTGGACCTTCCCACTCACCTGCCTGGTCTCATCCTTACCTCTGAACACTGCAACAAAGGAGTACAGGTTTGAGGCTGAACATGTCACATGTCATTATTCTGTCTGTCTCTTTTATTATGGCGTTCCTTCACCTTTCCCTGTTTGTCTTTGCAGCTGCCCTTGACGTCACTGTCCCAGGACAGTAAGCAGGTATACGTCCAGCTCCTGTGGGACAACATCAACCTGCACCAGGACCATGGAGATCCCCTCTATCTGCTCTGGAGGACTTTCTGTGAGTGTGCACCCCCCCCCCCATCACTTGACACCACTATGTGAATAATTTTTATGAGATTTTCTGATGGCTTAATGCTGTTATTTGTAGAAACTAGCTCTCCCACAAGGGGGAGACAATGTCAAGACTTTTCAAATCCTTTAACAAATATTAATGAAGGGTAAACAGGTTTTAACTTGGATGGCATTGTTTGAAAAGTCAGATCCATATCAGCTTTTCATTTATCTATCTAGTCTTTGCAGGTGTGCACAAGTATTTGTTGCATATTGAACTAATAGTGTCAAGGAAATTTCAGAAGGGGTCACACTTGGGGGTCCTTAATAAAAAGGATAGAATTTGAGTCTTTCTGATGGTAATTGCCTTGTTTTCTAGTGGAGAAGAAGGGGACGCTGGCTCCAACAGACCACCAGGAGGTTCGTACCCTCCTCAACACAATTGTTCGAAACATCCAGACCAACGATGTCTACGGGCCAATCAACCTGCTGATCCGAGAGATCAAACGGCGCCCAGAGGGTGTCAAACGGCAGAGGTTAGTCTTTGCCCCCCTCCTCAGACTTTTCACTTCTTTTTATTGGTTCAAGGTTTTGCTACAAAGCATTTGAACAATCCTATTCTTGTACTGAGAATGAAAACACCTCTTATGTCTCGTGTCTGTGTCCTGTTTCTTAGGAGTATCTACAGAGAAATCTTGTTCCTCTCACTGGTGGCCTTGGGGAGGGAGAACATCGACGTAGGTGAGTAAATGGGTCAAAGTGAAGTGAAGAGATAAATATATTTCGCCTGAGTCTGAAGTCTGCTGTTACATCACGTCATTTTGATGACCCCTTTCTGTCTGTCTGCAGAGGCCTTCGACAGGGAGTACCGCCTGGCTTACGACCAACTGAGCGCTGAGCAGCTCAAATCTTTGCACCGCATTGATCGACCGCCCAGCCCCAGCATCCAGTGGTGCCTTAAACGCTTTGGGGCCCCCATCATCTGACCACCAAGACCTGCAGCAAAGATGAAAAATCCGACTGGCCAAGTGCAACAGGAAGAGGGACGGATAGGTGGCGGGCTGGAGTGTGAGGAAAAAAAGTTGTATTCAAACACCTCCAGTCGCTCAAACATGGTACTACTTTTTCTCCTTGTCTTGGAGGATGCCTATTGTTGGCTTTTTTACAACCTATTCATGGGCTTTGCAAGCAGCTACTTACAGGTGGGACTGTTTCTGTAAATTGCTTGGAAAGCTGCAGTGAATCCTTTGGGACTTGTGTGTTTCTTCACAGATGGTGTATAGAATGATGAATCACTGTACAGAATGTATTGACTGCCCCTATGGTGTAGACATATCTGTGTTTGTGTGTGTATGTGTGCGTGTAATCATGCAGTCAGTTCCTGTCTCACAGCCTTTTGCCCATTTGGCTTCAATCTGTCCTAACTATCTGCAGATTAGATCAGTTTGAGTTGTTTGAGACTGTGAAAAAAAAGCAGTAACTCGAGTCCACCTGTCTTTTTGTACTTGCTTTGGGGGGTCTGAAACCAGGGTTGCCTACGTTTTGTTTTTTTGTTTTTTTGGAGGCAACAAGTCTCGACGCCTTGACTGTTTGTGTGACCCAAGTCTTAATGAATATTCAAGTTCGTTTCATTGTACAGGTTCAAAGTGAGGCTCTCTGTGTAAATATGCGTTGGAAGCACACATGTCAGTGGGAGAGGACTGAGGACAATCACTAACTACCAATCACTAAAAGTGACTCTGCAACATTCCAGATGCCCAGCAATCGAAACAGGTCTTAAAGAAGTATCACTGATCTCTGCAGCGACACTCGTGATTAACGCCAACCCCATTAGACGGAGAGATCATAAAAAAATCGATCAGTCTGACGTGAACAGACATGCCACACTACTGATTGCTACACATTAAAACAAGACACATGTTCTCATGCAGGGAAAGACGGCTCGGTGTGGCGCCTCAGTGACCAACTTGTGTTTTTAATATCTGCGTTTTTTTAACAGTAGCATACTGTGTTCAGCTAATATGCCTTATTGCAAAGTTAAATTAGAACTGTAACTTACATGTACTGGGGCTGTTCCTTACTCTAGCATTTTTTTTAATCGGGTATACTCTTTGCAGACAAGGTTACTTTTATGGTTTACACACAGTAGTTTTGGATGATATTTGTAGCAATTAGAGCTTTATACTGCAAAGGGCTTCTTCAGTACTGCTGATACTGTGTTCATTTTCCAACATGACATTCCACTAAATGCTGAAACAGACAGAATAAAAGCACAGTGCTGATGTGAATGCGTAGATGGACTTATTGTAGACTTGAGAGAGTGACTTGTACAGAAACGATAATATTGTGAAATGTTGAATTTGCACTGCGTATAGATTGAACCCTGACCTTAACCCAGGGCGAGGATGAGATGAGTCCACCTCAAAATATTAGCAACATACAGTAGTTTTTCTCCGAAAAAAAAAAAAAAATTCTCGATTATTTATTTTTGTATTGTTGAAATTTGGATTGCAGACAGCGTAGTACCTTAGCATTTTTACGACTAACAGTCCCCCTCGTTCCCTTTTAATCTGTCTTTTTCCACCCTGTACTGACTTTGTAAATTTGACCTTCTTATGGCAGAGGATGTACAGAAGAGACTGTTCTTTAACAATAGATTAAGTGATCTTTACCGTCCTGTGGAAAGGAACTGAATGTCTACACTTAAGTGCGCTGCAATAAACCAGTTTGTGAACTGATGGCAAGTGAATTGTGTCCATTTTTTGTCTCCCTCCCCTCCCATTGATGAGTTTGTATTCAGTGACATCTGTGAGAAGATGCACAATCATGTAATTTTACATAATTATGTTCTCTTCTGTCTGGAGGCTGGTGTCTGTTATTTGTAAGTAGTCCTCGATGTCTTTCTGCACTGTAGTCTCTGCCAAACTGTGGACACATGGTGAAAAAAACTACCTCATCTACTGGCCCCCATGAATGCGTTTTAACCATCCAAGAAGTGGTAGTACCCGACCACTTCAAAAAAAAAAAAAAAAAAAAAAAGTTGGCAGCCAGAACGGAAGCTTTGGTGGTTGTGAAATATTTTTATAGCATATTAAAATCGAACTTTTTTAAAGGAGTAATAATGTACTTTTCAATATGTTTATTGTATTTTTATAAATTTATTTAAAATCACATATTTCCTCTTTAATATACGGAACCCCTCTAGGGTCACAGCGAGAATTTATTTATTTTTTTGCCTACCTCGCCGTACTTGCAAGAGAGTGCAAAACTTATTACAAAGTAACGCAAAAAAAAAAAAAAAAAAAAAAAAAAAATTTATAAATCTCGCCCTGACCCTAGAGGGGCTCCGTAGGAAATAGACCTCTCAGGTGACCTCACGAGTGTCTTTCCGGCGCATGAATACCTTAATCAAATGTTATTCGGTCGCAGGTGTGTGTTGATGGGGCCGCGGAGCTGTTTTCCACCCGGACTGAACCTCCAGAGCGCTGGACAGCAAAATGCCGGTGAAGCGGAGGAGAAACGCCGGAGCTGCCCAGAATAAAGAGCAGCTGAGCCGGGAGATGCGACAGAGCAGACTGGCTCTCTTCATTCAGCAGTTTGAGAAAGAAGGTTTGAAAGTAGCTGAGGGTCAAAATATCGGGTTTTAGGTCCTCTTTTGTCCTAAAAACGACGAAAATTCCCTCCTTTTTTTTTAGCACAAGAGCGTATGAACGAGCTCGAGGCCAAAATGGAGAACATGTTGGCAACTATAGACAAAGTCTTCAAAGTGGAACTGATGAAGATGCCCCCATCTCTCCAAAGCACACTAATAGGGCATTTAATAAACGGTGAGCCCCCCCTCATTGATAAATTAAGAACTTTACTCGTTTGTTTTTCTGGGACCCGCTCACATATCACCTGTCTGTCATCTGTGTTTAGAGGAGGAAAGCTCAGCAAGTGAGGTGTCAATCGCCATGAAGGTGAGATGAGTCAGTTGTTTTCAAGTCGCTGCCGTCTAAAGATGTGTGTGGGGTTTTTATAACAGCCATAACAATAACTTTTTTTTTGCAGAATGAGTCGCTTGAGATGCGCCAGCCCCTGAGGAGGGTACGCAGTAAAAGAGGTGAGGAGACTTTGTCAGACCAAGGCGGAACCAACAGGTTCAAGTCAAGCATGAAAGGTCATCTTCTGTGCTTTTATTTTGAAAGTGAAATCGACTGATTGTACACCGGGTCAGGCCACCCCACCCGAGACCTGCCCCTCCAAGACCGCAAAGGTAAGCAAGGGAGCAGCTGATGTTCGTACACATGAGGGCGATAACTGCTTTTCACCTGGACCATGAACAATTTAAAATAAGAAAAAAATAAAGCTTGCAAGTGTGATTTAATATTAAACATCAGTTCAACTCAGATCCCCTTTGAGAGAAAGGGGCAGAGGGGAAGGGTTTAGCAACAGGACAGACATGAATTAGGTGTCATGTGGGCAGTAGTAGTGTATGTAGATTGGAGAAATAATGACAGTACTGTATATTATCAGAGGATATGTATATGTACCAATTGTGAAAGTAGAGGATGATTCTTCTCCTTTTTTAGGGAGGAAAGGGGACAAAAAGGACCAGAACATTAGTTGGTAGTAACAGCACTGGAAATATCAGGTAAGACTGGAGGTCAAAGTACTCATGTTTGTTTAGCGAGTGGGTATGGAGACCTTGATGTTGCACTCATTTTCCACAGGGGCTCCTCTGTCACCTCCAAAAGAATCCAGAGCCGCTCGGTAAAGCCCAGCGACCACACTGGACCGACCAAACCTAAACTCAGGTCTGTCTGTAGTCTGGATTTAAGTAAAATAAACACACATATATATATTTACCAGCTGTAAATGAACTGAACTGACTTGTGAATCTTGTGCTGTATCAGGTCTGTCGTCTCTACCGGGAACCTGCACTGTTCGATGGCAGGCTCTGCTGCACACGTCACTGTGACCACAGCACGGGGACAGGTACTCATGGTCTTTGTCCTCCTCACCTGGTACCTGATGGAAATAAGAAAGTTATCTCACTTGAAATATGAAAGAAAATGTGTCATCTTTAACTTAATGCTGTTTGGAAATCGGGTCGTCCTTGACTCTGAACTGTTCACACTAACAGCCACCGTTTGTGTTGTTCCTTCCCAGACGGTCAGCTTCTCTGAAGAGAACAAGGATCAGATTGACTTTGACTTGCTGGACGACGTGGCGTGGTACCAGGTGCAAACGCTCACGGTAATACAAAGTTCACTTCTTTACATGTGACTTATGAGTGTTGATGTCATTTTCAGAACAAAGGACAAAAAGCCTTTTTGAAATATATTTTCAAACATCTGAAAAATGCCTCTGTACCGACCGGTAATCATTATGTGCAAACTGGATTTTCAGAGCCTGATGGAGTGTGTGTCGAGGCACTGCCAGCGATGAGCAAAGATCCACTGCGAGCAGGAGTTTTAAACCATTTTTACATCATGACATTTTTTAGTTGAATACTTTTGAGATGTGTTAGTTGTGCTTTGGTTGTCTTACAGACAAATGTATAATAAAGCTTATTTGTATTATCCTAAATGATTGTCAGTGTTCTTGCAGTCTTCTCTGTAAAAGGGAAAATTACATGCCCATCACATTGACTCAAAGCAGTTGAAGCTGTGAAGCAGAAGAAACAAAAGCTAATTCAGATTTTTATCTGGTGGAAAAAAGACCCAGTGAATCCAAATATGATTCCAGTGAAGTTTATGTAGAAATAAGCACAGGATTACATTTTGTCAACAAATGTCTCTATTATAAAATTGGGCACAGAATTGGCAAATATCACATTTTAGGTGATATGATAAAAATGAATCATTTACAATATAAAATGTTTGAAATAAAACTATATAAAAGATTAGTTTTACATTCTAATGCATTCAATATTGTTTAAAAAAAGTCAAATATTTGCCGAATGTATGACTTAAACTCAGAACATAAAGCTGATCTCTAGTGCTGCTCTGAATGTAGTGACTCCATCTCCACTTCCATGGGCTTCTCTCGATGTGGCTGGGTGGAGGGAGCGCTGGAGGAGGAGGCTCCTGCGCTGCTGGCAGCAGAAGGCAATGCGCGACTTGGCTGTGTGGCCGTGTGGGAGTAGAAGGGGCCGACCAGCCAGTTGAGCGGCGTGTTGTTGACCACATAGTCCATGACGTCATCCAGGGAGTCCTTAATTCTGCCCAGGTGGACTCTGCTGCTGGTCAGCACGCTGTCGGACAGGTCCCCCAGCCTGTTAGCGTTGCTGAAACTGGTGTAGATCTGTGTGGCAGAGCGGCTGATGGAGGCTGCCTCCTGCTGGATGTGGTTGGGGAGGCCCTGCAGGCTGGAGACGAGGACCAGGCAGGTGGTCTGGAGCTGCTGGGTGAGGGAACGAGCCAGGGCCAGAGTGCGAGACTCAATCACCTGAGTGGAGCGGATGAGCACATGTTAATAACCTGAGATAACTCCACATTGTGTGTTGAACTTCTGCACCTTGACACGCTGAGTGTGTCATCTCATCGCGTGTTTGTGTTCACTTTCTTACCTCGGCCTCGTGACCGTTCTGCTGGTTTGAACCATTGGACTTCCACACCACCAGGGAGCCCAGCTTGTCATTGACCATCTGGTTGGCCCCGTCAATATTCTTTCTGCCGTATTCAATCTACAAAAACATTTCAGACATTTGTTCACAAGCAGTAAAAGAAATGATGTGTTTTTATAATCCAATTCAGAGCAGACTTTTAATGAATATGGAACTAATTTCTAATATTACTCATAAGCAGCTGAATTTTGTCGACATTTCATGTTAAGGACAGTGTCAGGGACCCACCAGGTCAACAGTAGAGTTCAGCTCAGAGATGAATTCCTTGCTTCGCTGCTTGGCGTCTTGGATTCTGGCCACGGCCCTGGTGTACGCCCGCTTTCGCAGCTTGGTGGAGAGGGAACCCAGGCGGACGTAGTAGCTCGGCTCCTTCTCTCCAAAGCCTCTCACAGTCTTTGCCTCCAGCTCTGTCACAAAGTGAGAGGTGGACGTGAACAAACAACATATGATTACTCTGAGGTCTGTCTAAGATGTCTGATCCATTGCTGAAGGAGCTGGAGGCTTGAAAAAAGCTGTGAAGAATGTCGTTATTCACCCGTCAATCCCTGAAAAGAGACCCATTTAAACTAACAACGTACAAGTTTGTTATAAACCTCTGCACGCGGCAGTTCACTCTGAACAATGACCTCTTTAATGATGGAGAAAAACTGGCCAATATAAATTTTCATTCTCAGAAGAACATAATCCGATAAACCCAGTTTTCCTGGGAACTGGACCGAATCCATCGTCAACAACATGCTTCAGCTGCCTGTTAATAACTAACCTTTGACACAGCTTGTTGCAGAACAACAACCTTAATCTCACCAGCCCGTCCTATTTGCATTTTAATTTTACAACATTTGAAGCCAAAACAGCAACCAAAAATGTACATTTTTAAATAATCTTTTTTTATTTCTATAAATTTAAATCTACCAATCAGGGAAGACAAATCCACTCACCCAGCTCTTCCTCCGTCAGAGGCAGGTACTGCTCCACCAGACTCTCTGAGGTGCTGAGGGCCGTGTCCACGCCGCTGCTGACCAGCTGGGCCACTCTGCTCTCCAGCACTGTGCTGACACCCACACTGACAACAGCCCTGGTCTTCTCCACCCTGTCCTGCACCGCTCCACGAGTCTTCTCCACGGCGCTGGTCAGAGTGTCCGAGACTGTGTCTTTAGCACCGGACACTGTGCCCGTCACAGCAACTTTAGCGGTGGCTACCGCATCCTTGGCACTGGTAACAATCTGGGCAGGGAGAAAGACATTTTTAAATGATTACGGCAAAGTAGTGCTGCCGTCTGGCAAGTGATATATAAATATCTATGGCTGTACCACCAGACTATAGAGCAATTTCTTTCCTCTGCTCCTCAGTTGAGGAGACACTAATTCTTCATCCATTTATACAATTTTTATTTTCTAAGTGGCATCAAGGGACTACAGCTACCATTTCCTTATACAACCCTGCTTTGTGCAATGATAAATAAATGAACCTTGTACCTTAATGAGTCAGAAAACCGTTACGATATTGTGTAATTTAGCTTTTACGCACAACTGCGCTGACCTTCAGCAGAATGTGATTGTGCCATTAGTCACTAATCCAGAACATACCTGCTCAGACGGCTGGTGCAGAATGGGCAAGGTTTTCTCAATCCTGTCCAAACCTTTACAGGCCAGGTCATTTGCAATGGCAACTGCAGGCAACAAAAAAGTAAGCAAATTAGAAAAGACAAGGCAAGCTGGAACTAAGATGCCATTAATAGACTCTGAAAATACTTGAAAGGGAAGTCTTTCAAATCAGGGAGATGATGCCAAAACAGAAACTGGGTGAAAGATCAAGATGAGTAAACATCCCGACATGAACTTCCTGTTTCTAGCTCTGTGACCCAGCTGGTCAGCACGTACTTATCCTCACAGATTCAGTTGACTGGACTTCGTGTTGACATCCTTTTGAAGGCATGTCTGCAGGCGGATTCAGCACGTTATCTCAAGAAATAAGAGACTGAAGGACGCTTACTCTGAGGTTCCAGCTTGTCGATGATGGGTGAAGCAGTGGTGAAGACCACAGAGCTGATGTTCCTGACTCCTTGTTCGGCGACCTCACACACCGTCTTGATGTAGGGGTGGGTGTCCTTGGTGTTGGTGTACATGCTGGACACCAGGTCATAGGTGGAGCTCACCAGAGGAAGGCTGGTCACCCTGTTCACCACATTCTGCTCGCAAATAAAAACAGAAAACGGCTTAAAATACTTATTTTCACAGTTTATAATAGAGAAGCTGGACAATGATACATAGTTTTGACATTTAAAGCACTTTCTAGTGTCGTTTCTTCTCTAACACGCACCACTGCCTGTTTCACATTCATTACAGCTGTCTTCACAAAATCTTTTAGGCAAACTCACCTGGTTGGAGACAACGTCAGCTGCTGCCATGTCTGCTGAAACACAACCTGTGGAGAGAGGACAAAACGTGTAAAGTCTCTGTCCAAAAGAGCTAAATATGTCGGCTTTTCCTCAAGAAACCAACCGGAGGACTTACATAAAGGTCTATTACTTTCGTATTACAGTAGTCTGCCCTGACACTAATAATGATAAGGGCTAAAATTAGCTGTAGGCTACATTTGCGTCAAAGACATCTGAGCTATAGTTGTCACGCAGTTTAAAAAGCAGCTTTTAAAGAGGTAAAAGTAAAAACTCACCGATAGTTAGAAAGCTGTCCAAGTAGGAAGTGAGCTGACTGATACTACTGAGCGGCGACAGCAGTTACATTTATACGCCGTAATTATCGCGAGATGTGGCGCAGCAGGATGACGCGATGTTTCTGGGGCAAAGGTAAAAGAGGTAAAAGTAAAGTCGGGGAATTCCTGTGAAATCAGCCGTCCGAAGGACAAACGATGACACATTAACAGCAGTCTGATTTCTTAACATTTCATAAGCCGGTTTTTGGTCAAAATATTCTTTTTAAGGACTTCCATGCCCTCAGGGCGTCTGCTCAAGTAGGCTGTATACATTGGAAAAAGAAGTTGTACGTTAACTACAGCTGTCAAATTATCAATAGAAGTGCACAAATGGCCAAACTGACCTATAGGGGGACCCTACTTGTCCTGCTTTCTTCCGACTCTCTCTACAGTACAATACACTGGAGAACACATGTGGAAGGGTGTTTTATTTGTATGAGAGCAGTGCAACATATAAACACAAGTGAGATACAGTAATACAGGTTTTAAAGCGATGTTTATGTACATATCTATATTTTAGCCCTTCTAAAAAAAAGGGGGGGGGGGGCAAGATAATTGTCTGCTTTATTTGTTTAAAATCAGTTTAGAGTACACAGGACATGATGATGATGATGATGATGATGAACAATCATAGATCGATTATTTGTCTTTGTTGGCCACCTTGAGTGTCTTATAGTGTTATGGTGTGAGGAAATCAAGGCATCAAAATGACTATATATACTCAAACAGGCACTTGATGATATTTTTCTGCAGGATACAAATACAAGAAATGCAAACCTCAGCCCTCTGTATATTTTTTGCTTGGGAATTTCAAATCATAATAACCATGACCACTAAGTTCTGTATTTTGTGCTAAAAGGGCAAAATATTGTGTTCTGGATAATAGTTTTTGAGGCTGTTGTTGGCAAAAATAAGATATTTTCTATGCGGCTACATACACACAGGCAAACTGTGTATGTGTGAAGATAATGTACATACCATACATATCACATAATGCACTCAATCTAATGACTTTAAAAGTTCTTAGTTTATGGACTCTGTTTTTGATCATCTGCTGCAGTTTTGAACACAAAACTCAGTCCAGTTCATTTTAATTCGCTGTCAGAGTATTTGCTCACCGTGGAAAGAAGCCAGTGTAGCTGTATACTTGCTCTCATGCTATTTATGAGAACCATTAGGTGATATTTTCAAATGAATGCAAGAAATCCGACCAACCTAACACCTCGCTCAATGCATTTCTTATGACTTAATCCAATGGCCCGACTTGTGCCATACGTCAGCGGTTTAGCCGTAGATGAACAGGTCTGTGTTTGCCAGTAGCTCCTCAGAGCCACATGTGTGACTCTGTTCCTAATTTGAGAGCACTTCAATATTTCTTCTATGTGTCATTTCTGTGAAGAATTTTTATATGTTATTAAAAATGTAAATGAAGTGTTAATGTGGTTTCTTTGATGCCACACATTTGGAAGCCATATGAGGAAACGTGGGCTTAGTTCAGATCCTCCACTTGGCCAACACATTGGGGTCCTGGATTCTGTAGATGAACCCCTTGGGGCCCATTTATCAGCTCTTGTACGACTCAAATAGACCCCATATGAAAATGTTGGCTGCAGTAAACCACAGATTATGATCTTTAATAAGATTGTGCCTGAAGAAAGTCCATGAAATGATTTTTAAGTGAGTTCTGAATTATTTGAGAGCAATATAATTAACTAAGAGACAATCCACTGTAATATACAGCATATAGGCCTTCCTCCACACGCAGATATAACATTGACATAATGGACATTGATCGGCTCATATTTCACTCTCCACGTCATATTCTTTTAATTGCCTTTGTCAGCCTTTCTGTGACTTGGTGGCAAGCAAAGTACAACCGGTTGATCAGGAATTATGACTCATCTGGATTACATGCTTCAATCTATAATAGGGCTAATTATGAGCATAAAGGATTATGGTCAGGTCAAATATGTTTTGAATATGGAAATGGGAAAATGTTGTGTTTTGAGGTCCAAGCTGGAGCATGACCACAATGCTGTCTATGTGCAAAAACGTGAGTTTCAGTGATGACATGTTCAATGTGCTGGTTATAGTATAACTGTCACTTTAGTCGGAGCACTTGGATTCTGATGCGTGGACTGTTCAGAAATAAGAGTTTATGGGGGAAAAAAAGATAATTTCGTATATAAATTTATAGAATTTGATTTCACCATAACAAACCTATTAAAAAGAATATCTTATATCATAAACTTTTTGAGCAGAGTTAAATCAAAACACTACGTTTTAGAGCTCTAGTTAGCCACTTTTTCTAAATACAGCGACACAGTCAGGGTCATTTTGGTTCAGTGTCCTAACTTGACTCTCTAAAGCCGAAAATCTTGCCTCCTATCAGATAAAGCTAAAACATCCAAACCCCCCAGGCTACACTGCACTTTGAGTCAAACATTGTTTCTGCTCTCTGGAAAGATCATTTCACAATAGAAGGACTAAACGCTGGAATTGATTCTTTATTTTTTTTATGCAATCACAGACTGTTTTGGATGCCAAGTAACTGAATGATGTGTAACTGGAAATGAATATGCTGCTACTCCCTTTAAATGAAAACAGAAAGTGAAAGTCGTAATTTATTCAGATTTAAATCCATCTGTTTAACTGAGCTGTTGGATTGCATTCGAGCGGTAGTTTTCCCCTCATTCTTCATCATTGAGAAGATATTGACCATTAGCAGGAGCCATTTTATTCAAATTCAAGGGCCTGGTTAAGTACAACTGACTTGAAGCCTTTTGAAACTAATTCTATTGAATAATTCAAGCAAATCCAATGCAGTATATTTCTCACTGTTATCTGTTGGCCAAACCAGTCAAACCAGCCTATTTATACTTTATGAGCATTCTTCCTAGTATTTACAGATGTAGGCCACTAGATGACACCAAAGTAGACAAAGTTCTTACTCATCACAGCCATGTGGCATCGCGACCTGGGTCTTCTCCAAATGTTTCCCTGCTACGGTTGTAATATGTGATTTTCAAGTCAACAACTGTGGCCATATCATGCACTAAATATGAAGCATGTCAAACAGGGCGCTCAGAATAATTTCAGGAAAACGAACTCTGATTACACACACCTTACATAATTTAGTTATTTATCTGCTGTTTAGTTACAGAACAACATGAAAATATTAAGATATTTTTAAAAAGTAGATACAAAATGTATTTGGGAAGGATGATCATGCACAATCAGGAATGCACTGGTTTCAGTGAAGCAATACAGAGACAATCATCCAAAAGAGCATTGATATGTAAGACAGAGACATGCAAATGAGATTTAGGACACGGGAAACAGAATTAGTACACAATTAGATGAGAGAGTAAGTCCGTCCTTTAAAGACAAATGTGCACAGTTCATAACACAGTGGCGGTAATGATCTGAGCCCAGTCTTGACTGCTTCTCTCATTCTGCAGTCAAGATGAAATCAAAGATCAGCCGTGGAGGCCCTGCCCTCCTGTTCCCCGAGGGGTCTGCTGATGCACAGGTGGCAGCAGGGGTTACAGAGGCTGGCAGGTCCGGAGAGGGGACCCTCACACAGCATCCCTCTATTGTGCCCTCTGAGACAGGTATGGGTGTGGGCAGCGTGCCAAGGCTCCTGGCTGGGTAACAGATACCTGCAGGCTACTGGGAAAGTGTCACACCTCCGGATCACACACAGTCAGAGGCGCTGTGTGAAGAAAGAGCGCAGACAGAAAGAGAAAGGACAGCGGGAGAGTGGCTGTCCTTTCATGCTCTTTAGATCATGAGGAAAAGAGGCAGAGATGTGGCTTTAGAGCAGAGGAGAAAGAAAGTGACATGTCTTTAGAGCGGCGGTGCGCTTTGGTTAACTCGACCCTCAAACGCTGCTGCGGCCTGTAAGACATCTGCTGTCAGACAGTACAGCCAGAGCGTCGACCACGGGTCTGCTGGACTGTCCATCAAACCTGCACAGTGGATTCTGTCAATACAGTGGGATTATGAATAACTTTGAGTCAAACTTCTCTAAATGACCTTAAAGCTCTCAAGATTTCTGGAATGTAACTTGCATTACAATTGTATGATAGGACAAATTTAAATATATATATATAAAACTTGAGGTCAGATTCAGATAAATGTTAGTGCAAATCTTCATTCATATAAGTGATGTTTTTGCACACATTGCAGTCACGATTGCAGCTGTTTGCTCAAAGGCACCCATTACCTTCATCTCTGCATGTGCTGAGTCAGGCTAAAGAATGCACCTTTTGGCTCTGTTTAGAATTAAACCGTTTATTGCATTAGCACAATCGCAAATACAGCACTGGAAAAACACGATACAATCTAATTATTGGAGATATTACTGGACCAATGTAGAAAAAGGACATGAAATGGATAGCGCTACCATCATGAGGAAATGTCTGGCTGTCATTTTGATCAAGTAGGGGTGGACTAAATATTGGCTGTGTTCTTGTTGTCAGTGGGAATTTACACCAGAATTTCAACATCTGGGACCAAAATAGCTACAAAATGTTTTGTAGCCCTGCTGCTAAATTTGGCACTATTATTCTTCCCAGCTTCAACCCAACCCTGGAACCAGAGAGGTCGTGCATGCAGAAATGAATTACATTTTAACAAGATGCCTTCCCTCTAGAAATAACCATTACTTCAGCCCTTAATAAGCAACAGACCTGCGCAGACAATGTGTGTGTAGCAGGGCAGCAACCTCAGATTTATAGCTACAATACAGACAAGACCAGGGTCTTGTTAAGCAGGGCTCTGTGCACCTGTCAGATGTAATCCTCAAATAATGAATCTGGTTCATTAACTAAGACGGTCAAGTTAACCGTCCACGTGTCCCACTGAGAGGATCAAGACAGAAAATGAGGCAACAACTATACAAGGTGAAAAGTGTGAGAAAAGGTCAGTGTGTGAGCAGTCTTGCTTTGAAAATGAGATTCTCCATGTTCCTGCAGGACCACACCCTGACCCCCTGCCACTTCCACCTTGATGATGATGATTTTCAGTAATGATTTTCTCAAGAAGGACGTAAAAAGTCTCATCGTTGGAGAGACACTCCAGTGGTCGACCTGAGAGGCGCAGATTTAATTGCTAAGCCTGTCAATGAGCGCATACTTGGGTCAGATGGGAGGTGAGAAAATGACCACAGAAGGCTATCCTTCGTGTGGGTCGGACACCGTCCCACATGACCCCGCCATGTTTTGTTTTCACAGAGCCGTGCCGGGATTAGCAGGCCGGCTGTTTGTGCTGGCAAAGGGGCAGCAATTCACGGCTATATTTTCTGGGTGCTGTTGCTGACAACCAGACAGTGTCCTAGTAATTATGATATAATTGAGAATGATCTAAATCCAAATGTCCGAGCCAGTGTTTACAGAAAACAGCTGCTTAAATAGGCACTTAGAAGGAATTAGAATAACATTTTTTATGTCCCAGCGTGAGTGTGTCTCTGTCTTTGTGCAAGTGTGCATATATGCGTGGGTTGGCTATCTGGGCACCTACACAGACAAACTCTTTGTTTTGGAAGTGTTCGCTTAAGTCTTCGGGGGCAGACAGGAGCCAAGAACAACGTGGGAAATGGGCCCTTGCTTCATTTCTGCTTTCTCTACGGGCTTTTCCTTTGCAGTCTCTCTGTCAGATGGACATTCAGCTGGCCTCCAAAACAGTACCTGAGGCGTGCAGAAGTTTGGAGAAACAGACCGAATGGGGCTTGGACATGAGAGAAGTCGTAATGGGAACCGAGTGGCAGCTGACAGCCGGGCCAAGCTGTCTGTCAATTCCCTCTCCTTCCCTGTCTCTCTTTCTTTCACACATGTATGTTGTCAACAGAAGACGTGCACCCAACCAGACCTCTGCCCAGGTGGTCTCTGTAGGTAGCCAGTGGGCTGCAGTGCAGTACAAGATGCTGAAATTTGAAGCAGCCACACTGGCAGCGGCAGAATTCACTGTGAGGTCTGGGCCTGCAGCGCTGGAGTATTACATGACCCTCAATGCTTGTCATCTCCATGCAGCAATTAGGCTTTTTTCATGTTCCAGGAAATAAAGGAGATGAGTCATATGAATTGTGATGTGCTGACACAATATCGAGCAGACGTGTTTATCGGTGTACCTCAAAAGCCTCACGGAGAACCAGACTGATTAAAGTATGAATGAACTGATGAGATTCAAAGGGAACATTAAAATTTAAAGATGATGAGATGAGGAGACATATGCAGTAACTACATATTTGGTCAAATGGAGTTACGACCTACACCTTACTTTTTCAGTTTTTCTATATAAACAATATTGTGCAACAGAAACATGTCAAATGTCTGTTAAACCCTTTGAAATTAAAAGCTGAAAGACCATATTCTCTTAATAGATGTGTTTCCCCCTTACACTCTGTGAATATTAGTTAAAGTATGCTGTATCAGCATTTTTTAGGTATTATGTGTAGTGGTCGACTGATAGAGGTTTTTCAATGGCTGAAGCCGATATTTAGAGAGCAGAGCAGTGGATCTTGTTGTTGTTTGATTATAATATATAACGAATGAGACACAATTGCTGAACTTAGATAAACATTTATTTAACACTAATGTTAATGTCTGCGTTGTCTCTGCTTGCTTAAGTAGATTTGCTCTCCGTCTGCAGTCAGCTGAGCTCAGGTGTTATCTCAAAATGCCAGATATCAGCCTGATTAATGGACCAATTACTTTGTATGTGCTATGCCAGTAATTTTGTCAGTAAAGTGAAAAGGCAGAATGACAAAAAAAAAACAGGTAGACAGAAGGTGAAAAACGTGCTGGATCTTAGTGAAACTGATCCCAGGTGATATTTATTCCTCTTTACTCTAAAAAACATTTTTCAACTTTTCTGGCAATGACTTGCCTGCAGCAGATTTTCAGAAACATTAGACATCGTCATCTACATCATAACAGTATCATTTTCTGCTGCTTTTTTTACTAGCTGCTTGATTTTTGATTGGAAAATCTGATGATACATCAGACGCTGTATCTCAGGTGAACTTGTCATTAGATGACATAAATTCCTGGATTTCTGCCTTAATCTTCTTATGTGGAACTCAAGTTGTTCAAGGAAATTCATGAATATTCACCCAGCAGCATGTTTGGTTTGAGCAGTAAGACAGGATTCGCATGCAATGAGATACTTCCCTTAAGGAATAAAGAAAACATTATACTCTTGGGGTTCTCAGACAAGCTGACTGATCATTGGCTACAGTGTGAAGAGTGTTGTGCCCACTGTCTACATTTCTGCCTGGTGGTTTGTGGCATGATGCCCTCAGACAGCACGCAGTGGACATGACATGCCTGGTGGAACTCGATGCCTGCAGCTGAAACAGATCTGCACTGACAGACAGACAGGTTACTGTACCCTGAGCAAGCCTGGCATTCTCGGGACACTGTGGCCCAGCAATGGCAAGAGCTTTCTTTTCCTCCGGAGACTCGAGCATGAGCAGACACACACACACTCAAACACACACATACAGATAGTGTGCCAAATTCCACAGAGCCATAAAGGCAATCAGGGACAGATGAGAAAGGCAACTAAGTGGCGGTGAACCGCATGCCAGGGGACTGGAAGCCATAACAAGGTGCCACAACAACACTCTGCGGAGTTCATGCGCTTTATGTTATTTGCTTGCTTGCTTTCCTGCCAAGGGTGAGATGAGAAGATTGATACCACTCTTCTATCTGTACCCGAAGCATAAAGACTGGAAAAAAGGAGCAACCACTCGTTTGGCTTTGTCCAAAGGTAACAAAATCCACCTCCCATCACCTCTAAACCTCACTAATGAGAATGCTACTTCATTTGGACAAAAATCACAGTGTGAAAATAACAAACTGTTATTTTATGTGGGGGTTGTACGCCAGACTGTTTGTTCTCCGGGCGATATAACTTCCTCGAGTCCTGACGTCACTGTAAGGTTAACTGGCAGAAGTGTTAATTATACTACTTTTACACCAAAATAAGCACGTATGTGTGGGTTTTTTAAATGTGTAAACCCGCTAAAAATAGGCAATTAACTCCTTTCCCACTGCCACTGGATGAGTTTGCCTTTCTGTTTTCGTCATGGTGTGCTGCATTCGACGTCATGAATGCACTGGAAAAAGCGGCATGGAGGCCTGAGACAATATTTATGGTTGCTTTTCTCTATCTTTTATGAGATGATGATGATGAGATGGAAACGAAATGTAACGAGTTGGCAATTCTGTCTGATATGAAGCAACATTTACGCACCAACTTTCAGAACTGCAGCCAGCATCGTCTTGCTGGAAAAGGGGCGAAAATAAGCGTGTCATGGGAATGAATGCCGATTGTACCCTTTCATATTCATTTCAGATTCATAATTAAGCAATGAGAGTGGTGTCAATTTTCTCATGTAATTCTTGATAAGAACGGGAGTAAGTGTTTTTCCCCAATCTATTTCTTTAATCATGAAGTTTCCTTTGCTTAGGGAGAAAAAAAAAATGCATTTCAAAATCTGTTGGCTGCCTCTTTAATGCAAAAACAAGCTAGCTGGTGTCCCATGAAGTGCATTTTCTCTAACTGGTATCTGGCAAATTCCTGCCCTCTCTTTGAACACATGTGACAAGCAGCGCTTTGACTCCCAGGCCAAATATCACTGATCAAACAGCCATGTTTGGTGTCAGCCAAACGGACACAACTAGGTTACTCATATGGGGGGCACTGACCTGCTCCAAGTATGTTTAGCTAGGAAACCAACACATGTACTGTACATACTGTGGCCCTCTTTTGCACTTGTAAAGCCATGCTTATATGCCTGTGTGTTCGTGCACATAAACATACAGAGCAAAATGGTGGCAGCTGCCTCTAAAAAGCCTGGAAGCGTGAAACGGCCTCACTGAGCATCCAGCCCATCACTGCATTCAAACAAAAGATCTCTGCTAAAAGACTGTCATTAGCTTCTGCCTCAACCTCTTATTTGTCCCCACACAGAAAAATCCCTGTAAGATGTGTTGAGCAAACAACTGACAGATGCTATTTAAGCCTGTGGAGTCCCTAAAAATACATTTGCGCTCCGGGCAGTGATTTTGCAACTCCGCTGATGGGAGCTTTGAGCGAGTGATCCCACTGAACATGTCTATCAATGAGAGCAACAGTATTTGTAACATGAGGACGTGGCTTAGCCATGCTCTGCCAGTCACAGTGAATGTAAACTATTCATGTCTCCAAGCATTATCTACTGCTTGCTCTGGCTTTGTGGGGTGTCCGCAGAGCTCTCAGGGCACCGGGGGTGGTCAAAGTTCAACAAGAGGCTCCCAGAGCCTTCGCTCTTTCAAAGACACTGGACTTTTCATGACGAGTGGCGTGAGCGGGTTGGCTTTGAATTTCAAGAAGCTATTAAGGCCGATCATTTAACCCCGAGGTGGAAAGGAAATGATTTCAACCCCCACCTCGGCCTTCAGGTAAAGATTTTTTCTCCTCTCTTGGGGAAATAAACATTTACATTCCTGTGCTCAGTGTGTTAATAGAGATTAAGCTGAATTCAAGCCTGCGTGTCAGGCAGCAATTCAGGTAGCTCATACCATACATACCTGTACTATTGTGTACTCTCAAAGGGCATCTCCTTTAGTCCTTTGAGCTTAGTAGAGGACAGATGACGTTTTCTAGGAACATTGTTATTAAGGTGGCCCTGGACAGCCTCAAAGTGACAAGCAAGTCCTAATGCCCTACCACTGTGGACTGAGCTTCAAAGAATTATTGTCTCTTACTTTAATGAAGGTATAGGATCAAAAGGAAGAGGCGTTGTTGACCCGAACCATCAATTCTACTGTAATGCAAAATTCCTTTCTTAGCTGAAGTGGAAAATGTTGCGGTCCATACTAAATCAATGATAAAT
The DNA here is from genome assembly GCF_051107435.1 of Chaetodon auriga. NCBI lineage: Eukaryota > Metazoa > Chordata > Actinopteri > Chaetodontiformes > Chaetodontidae > Chaetodon > Chaetodon auriga. The sequence continues at coordinate 11,232,747 of NC_135097.1, read as the reverse complement.
ATAGTTTGTTTCTAAATCACCACAAAACAGGTTTTCGGTTACAGTTTGTTGGTGCAGTTCAGTTACTGTATCCACAAAGGTGAAACACATCAGGTCAGGCATTTGAGCTTTTTTGGGGCCCACATTTAGGAGGCGCGGGACGCATTCAGGTCCAAAGATACAATGCAGACCTTCATTAAAGTGCATGAAAAATATGATTCCCACAAAACCAGAGACGACTGTTATTGTTATTGGAGTCAGGAAGGAATGACATGGGTCTCATCAAGGTAAATCAGAAACAACAGCAGATTTCGATATAATGCCAGCACAGGCGAAGAGAATGAACGTTTCATTCCATGCAGTTGATCTCAGTTCATAAGCAGTCAGAGCTTGATTCAGATAAAACTCCTCTTGACCTTAAATGGCACATGGTTGGCAGCGCTGGGCGTCTAACTTGAAAGACTAATGCATTTCATACTTGTGACCAAATCTAAACCTGTGAAAAAGTAGGCAAAATCCTCAAGTGGTGCACAGCTGACAGCCTACGGTCTGTTCCAACTGAAGCCAAAGTACCCGTGGTCCACATGATGTCGGGACAGGGGCTTTACGAAGAGAGCTGAACTTTCTTGTATTGTTTTACCCCAAGGATAATTCAGTTCTGCGAGTGATTAACAAAGCCAAATCCAATGTAGCTCATCTTTTTGGCTGGTTAAATGTGTGAGAGAAGCCACAGCCAGCTTGATATGATAGATTTAAATACACATTGACACCTTACTGGAGTTTATAAGAAAGGGACCAATTCATCTTCATTGGCAACTAAGTCAGGCTGCTGAAATTAAAGGGACTGTTCAAAAGATTTACTTACTAGCTGAGAGTTAGACAAGAGCATTGTTGCCACTCTCATGTCTGGAAAGTAAATACGTAGCTGCCTCGTTAGCTTAACATAAAGACTGGAGCAAGTGAAAACAAAAAATCAAAAAACCCTGCTGTTGGGTGATTATCTACACATCTGTATTGGGTAAAAATAATCTAATATTGTGTCAGTGCTATACTGTATTTTTTCATGTGTGTGGACAAAGCATGCGTGAACAAAAGTTCCAATATGAAGACCTAATAAAGATATTTTGATTTCTATTTTCTATTAAAATAAAATGATCATGGCTCTAAAGGTCTTCATGGGTTCAAAAGGTTGCCCCTGCCCTGAGAGGACCATGTGTTTATCCTATAAGAACACTGGATGCAAACACCTGAGCTCACAAGTGCAATAAAAATTCATGACTATAAACATGAGTTAGGCCACTGAGTTATACTTGCCTGTCCTGTTGCCTAATTTCTGGCTAAAGGTGTTAATACTGAAACCATTTAGTGCAACCTCTGATTGGGATGAAAGCATCTGTCCTTAAACCCTCCATCATCATGCACACAAACAGCAAACCACAAGGCATCACTTTAAGCCGGCATGCCTTTGCACCGGGCCGCCTGTCAGCGCGTCACGGCCCGGGCGTGTGTTTCTTTAAGAATGTAAGGTGGGTGAGCCCCTTTTCCTGACGCACGCCTGGTATGCAAACATAAATTTAGCAGCAACGTGTTTGCCGGGGGAACAAAATATCTGGAAGCGACCGAGAAGTGTCATGTCGTCTGCGGCGGTCCTTGGCTGACTTTTCCCTCTTTCTGTCTGTGTGAAGTGGAGCCGGAGCGCAGCGCGGAGAGGACAGCGGACCTCTGTAGTCCCTGAGTGGCTGCACAGACCGGGACAGACGGACGGGGAGCGGGCAATCCCAGCTGTCTCCATACACTTTGAAATCCCGTTGAACTGAATCCGCGTCAGAGATGACAGGGGGCTGCTTGTGGACGACTGGACTGGTCCTTGTCGCTGTATGCGTGGAGGTAAGCTGCGGTGTGCTTTCTTCAAATCAACATTTGATCCAGTCATTTCACGTTTGAGAGGAAGGCGCGCCACTGTGCTTTGAGAGAGATGCGTTGGTGAAGTTGACGCACCACGAAACAGCTGTTATATTTGACCAAAATGAACACAATTCTACTTATCAGTTCATTTCAACTTGTTCAGAAAGAAAAGAGACACCTACTGCTTTCAATCTGACTGTCCTGAAGGGAAAATCACTGTTGGAACCCAGGTGCTTTGGGTTTAAGTGACTTTTTTAATAACATACATACTATAGGCCGATATAATTTATCAAAGAATTTCTCTAATGCTACAGATTTATTCCCGACCTATAATTAGGAATGATTTGCACATAATTATGTTACCTAAATGACCTGTCTTCACAGAAAACTCACTGAAATCGACATTAAAAACTGAATAAATATATATTGGGATTTGATTCGAAGTGTTCATTGGTGCTCCTCTTCCTCCAGTGATGTTGAAGCAGGTCCGAGGCTGCTGCACAATGCATGAGATGAAGATCAGTGTGGTGCTGTCTGCAGTGATAAAATATCTTGTGAAAAGATATCAAGAACTAGCATTAATAAACAGGAACCTGAGAGACAATTTTAATATACTAATCAACTCATATGTGATAAAGTTTGCTGTATAAATGAACTCTGTCGTGTAATTAATACATGACAGCCTTGCAGATTTAATAGAGAGAACATGGGTCACCCTCTGAGAGGTCAAAGCTTATCTGTCGTGCGTTGAACAAACTTCTAAAATCAGTACACTCGGCTTACACTAATCACTTCTGGAATACTTTTCCTCGTTATCTCCCAAAAGCCTGTCATGCACATGCATCATTCATGCAGGCCAGGTTGTGCAAAAGCTGCACAGCAAGAGCCGAGCTTTAAGTGGAGCACAAAGCAGTTGTTTGGCCTGCAGACAGATTTTTCGCTCCCAAACAGAGGGGTGGGATGCCACTGTCAGCATGTTTAAATGACCACAACAGGTGCTAATAGCACTTCAAGGTGATTTGGGCTTTAGACACCCTGGCTGCCATATAGCCCCGCTGAGCAAGTCCACGCTGTAATCAGTGAATAGCTGTGACAGAGGAGCGCTCAAGGCTTTCCAGCTCTTTCCAGGCCACTGTCCAGTGCTGGCCTCATTATGTTACAGTTTAAATACTGGGAAGAAAATCGTGAAATGGCACGTTAATGGACTTACTATGCATATGAGCGTCTGTGTGAAGCTACTTACATAAGAGTACATTTTCATGATTGTCTGAAAGTGTAAATAGCTGTATGCTGTTGGTGCTGTAGAAGGGCGTGTGTCAAATTCTCCCACATTAACAGAACTGTCTGTGTTGAAAGTGCATTATAAATGATTGTAATCGACTCTGTCAGCTGTTCAGTTCAGCGTCGAGAACGTTTGAAGCGATACGCCCTCACATTGATTTCTGTGTTCCAACAAGTGGCGGAGGCTTGATTGTTTTGTGGCTCTGTCACAGAACGAGACTGAATAATGACTCAGTAAGTCTTTTGCACAAGTGTTCATGACAAGCTTCCCATCTGTGCAAGGAGTGACTGTGCAGCATGAGTCAGCACTGGACATTTATCGGTTCACACGCACACCAGAGTGACCCAGTGCTTTGCTTCAGAGACCAGGGATCAACAAGTGCTGCCTCCTGGGGTCTCTGCTGCACGGTGGCCTTTTCTTTTCATCCTCGCTCTTAGGTCAGACTCTCTGTGTTTCTGTTTCAGTGACGAATGAGACTATATTTGTGTGTATGGCTGGTGGAAGTTGTGTGATTTGTGTGTGTGGGCCAAATGGCCTGTGGCTCCAACCCTAAATTGAATAGACCTTCCTTTGTGGGTGACATAATGACATACCTTGAGTGATTCTTGGAGGGTCTTGTTGCTCTCACTCTATTCCCTTGATTTGTGCAGCAAAGTGGAACCTTCCAGAAACAGATTATTCCTTTTTGCTGGATGGGGATTTGAAGGTGGTTGTGTGAACAGGAGGCTGTGCCCTGAAAAGACACTCATGCATCTCTCTGAGCACCAAGGTTAGTGCTCCTAAATAATGATTTGGCACCAGCCGAGGGGAGAGCGCGAAGCAAATCCTTTTTGTATGCTTTAATTTTAGTTCCTTTTGGCATTTGCCTCTCTGCGCCTCTCTTTGCCTTTGTCCTTTTTGTAAAAGTTTAATGTTTCTTAAGTGTTAAATCTTATTTTTTTATTTGTCAGCTGCACCAATCAGTCTTTTTCTCGCCTGCTCCTGATTCCAATACCCAAACTCAGGCATACATAATATCTTTTTCCAAAAGTAAAATCTGTGTTTGTTGCCAATAAGATGTGCATCAGCTTCCCACAGCCCTTTTTAAACATGTAATTAAATGGATTCTGTTCATGCACAGTTTCAAAACAATCTCCCAACAAAAAGTGCACAAAGTGTCTACATTTACAGTTTCTTTTTAAAAAAACTTGCTAGCTTAGTCAAAGTAATTTAGTTTCACAATAATGGTTTTCAACTGCGTCACATTAAAATTCACCTCTTGAGGAGCACAAATAGGAAGTATAGAAATGTCAGCAGCAGCTTTGTGCACATTAACTTACCAGAGGAATAAGAAACTGTATCTCATTTAGATTGGCGACATTTGGCCAATCCACTCAATGAAGTCAGTATCTTTAGTTACAGCGATGTTGAAGGAGAGAGAGAAAATGTTACTAGAAACAAACTGGGTGTATGCTCCGTTTTGAGTTTTGTCCAACACAGATTCAGGTGAATATTGTAGCTTAAAATCTCTTGATATCATTGCTGCAAATGAAACGTATTGCATTAGAAACGGCTGATGGATCCAGCAGAATTTGTTAATGCGCTCAATTGGAGAAACATCTCTTCCAAATAAGTTCTGACATCGCAAACATTAACTCACATTTGTGATCAGCTGTTTCTGCTCCAGTTTCTTGAAGACCTCCATTTTCTCTTGTAGATGGCCAATGCAACTGCTTTTGATTCTTCTTCTTTGAGGTTTATTGGCAAACAGCTGGTGTTGTGTCCGGTTCACCACCTCTACTTCTTCTCCGTGTATTACAGCCATGCATAATGTAGTCTGTGCTGCCAGCTTCTGATGAAACTGTGCTTTGTGTACACTAGTTTATTTGCTCCAAACCAGTTGATGGAAACTCACTCAAAAGTTTGCTTCAGATTCGCTTGACAATTAGTTGGAAACACGGCAACAGATATCTATTGAAGTGGATGAAATGACTCTCCTTTTGGGAGCTACTGGTAAACGACAGGGTTAATGGTTTTTGACATATGATGGGATCAGCTGCCAGACTTCATCACAGTGTATGGCTGCCACACTCACTTCACTACATGCCTTTCTTCTAATTACTCAGCTGGAATTCAAAAGGAAATTGGCCTCAAAAGCAGCAGATTTTGATGTTTATTCAAGGAAATGGTCCCTCTCAGAGTCTTAATGCGGCGAGCAGAGTGTATTGAAGTCCTCAGGATGGGGAAGCTTTGGGGTCTAATGGCAGGATTAAGTGGGGTCAAGGCGTGGAAACGGTCCCAAGTGATCATCCGTCAACAACAACATCTCTTGTTCTCCGAAACACGCTCCTCGGCTTGATTGCTTCATCATAAAGACCACAAACTATCCAATTAGCTTTCATGAGTGCCTTTGTTGTGGACGCAAGTGGAATGGGAAGTGATTTAATTTTGAGAGGGATCGGTCCCACTTGAGGAGTAAAGGAAAGGGCTTCAGAGAACATCTGGCCAGTGATGGATGGATGGAGCAAGTTTTTGGAGTGCGTTAACAAAACCAAGTGTTTTCAGTTACGCTGCAAAAGCCTTCATACTCATCTCATTGTTCCCATCTGGGCTTAATCTGTGGAGTGAGACTGAGGCTTGCTGAGTGTGGAAGTGCTGAAGTGTGTGTGTGTGTGTGTGCGCAACATTACTCTCAATCCGAGGCCAGATTTCACCGGTGCTCATGTTTGCATAAATTGCCAAGGTACCCACAAAATGTTTTTGCTTTTCATGCAGTGCTCTTAGTGTTCCTGGCACAGTAGCACTATTTCCTGCGTGTCCTACTCAGGTGTACCGGGATGCTGCTCTTCCAGTACTGGAAATCAAGAGAGCAGGCATTCATCCCTGTAGAGCCGGGCCAAAAGGAAGTAGCTTCACACCATTCTCAGTGGGCCAATGAAGGAAAAGTCCTGCAGAACAGAACAAGACATGGCAGCTTCTATTGGATGTGGAGTCCCAAAGAAAGTTCAGTTTCAACAGTATTTGCAGTAAAGCAATAGCTGGGCTTAGGTCTTGCAGTCATGTCCAATTTGTATTTGACTCTGAATCCTTCAGTTCAAAGAAACCATTGTAGAAATACAAAATCCCCAGTCAAGAGATTTCACAAATGTGGCATGGCCTGAGAAGAATATATAAAATCAGACCTGGCTAGATGTTCCGGATGATGAGCTTGTCTCTGGTATTGTGTTTTAAAAATGACTGTTTCCATCTTTTTTTTTTTTTTTTTTTTTTTTTGACAATCCCAGTGATGACAGACACTCCGAGTGAAGCAGCAGATAAACGAATCCTGACTGAGTGCTTTTATCTTTAGTTTTGGAACTGCATTGTTAGTGAAATTAATATTTTTTACATCTTGGGAAATACACTTATTCACTTTCTGGCATAGAGTTAGATGAGAAAATTGATGCCACTCTCATGTCTGCATGCTAAATATGAAGCTAGGGCATGGTTAGCTTAGCATAAAGGCTACAGGAGGAAATGGGTATGGATTAAACAAACATGATTTCACAAGTTAATTAGTCAGTTTAGAGGTGCTGGAAGGCAGATTTTTCCTACCCTCTGACAGAGCCAGTCTAGCTGTTTCCCTCTGCTTCTACTCTTTATGCTAAGCTAACTATCTTCTGGCTCTAGGTTCACACTGAGCGTACAGACACAAGAGTGGTATCGATCCTCTCATCGAATTCTCAGCATGAAAGCAAAATAGGCTATCTCCCAAAATGACAAACTGCTTCAGCAACATCAGCAGTTGATTAGCAAACCAGGCCATGTGAAAATTGAAAAGTTGTGTTTCCCCTTCAAAATCTTCTGGAACTTGATAGTGTTGTTTTCCTTTCAATCACTTGATGCCAAGTTCTAATAACATGCTGTGACTGACTGCCCAACGTGGCCCGTGCCAGTAAATGGCATAACTCGCTGGAGTCACGTTGCAGTGTGATGCCAGAGTGTATGCAAGAGGGCATGTTGTGCAGATCGCAATATCAGAAAGCATAATGAGTTTTTTGTGGTTTCATGTGGCTCTGAAGAAATCGCATATGTCTTGCTGTGCCGCACACACGCATAAACTCTGATTTTGTGTCAGGCTGCTGTCACGCACTGATAAAGATCTGCCAGCAGATGGCAACATTACAGCAGAGGGACTTTTTGTGTCCAGTTCAGCAGCGGTGGCCTCTGGAGCTCCCACGCCCATCACAGATTGTCAGCTCTATTGTGATTTTGCAGGTGGCTGCCCTCTGTCCCCTCTCTGTTTCCTCTGGAGCCCCTTGTGAATGTATTTGTTCCTTCTTCTGAGGTTTATTTGTCATTGCCGAGCTTGAAAGCCGAGCCTCTGGCATCCTGTTCCTCTGATGAAACATCTTGGGCTCCATCTGCCCGCGTCCCCTCCATCAGCCTGATTGAACGTTGTTGTTTTATCCAGTTGTGTGTTCCTGGACACCGGCTCAGACTTCATTTGCAGCAGACGGGGCCCTCCGTACATCATCTGGCCTGCACATTTTTCACCCACAGCCAATCTGAAAAGCCCCACAACCTTGCATTCGAGCTCTTCTTCCTCGGCTGGAGCACATGCGTCTGCTGCAGTTCTGTCTGTTCTGTTCTGCCCCGGCCTTGACCTCAGATCCGTCCCAGGGTGGGATTGCAGCGGGAGTGCCGGGGAGTGGTGCTAACGAGAGGGAAGAGGGAGCACTCGGGCCCCTCTTGTGACGCCTAATTAGAGGGGAGGTCAGGTAGGAGGTGTGTGTGTTTGTGTGTGTGTTGAAACAGTACTGGGGAGAATCGTCAAGAGGGAGGAAGACGCCAGATTGGACACTACAGAGGAAAGGAAAGAGGAAAGCAAGAAGGAAGAGGGAAAAGGGTCAAGAATGGTGGAGAAAGAGAGCAACAGGACAAGAGAAAGCATTTGAGGAATGGTCAAGACAATGATTATGCTTTAGCCGTCTAGTAATGGAGTCAAGTTAGAGGACTAAAGGAAAGAGTGCGAGTAAAATGAGGTCATAAGTATTCAAAGACTTGGTGTGTTCATATTAAAAATAATGTGACATACAGGTCAAAGCCAAGACTTTCACCAGATGACACTGAATAACATCCTTGTCAGTGAGCAGGGTGAAATAAAGTACAGTAATGTATAACAAAAGCGTCATAGACGTGGAGAGGCAAAGATAGATGGTGAGTGCCATGTTAGAGGATACAAAGAAATAGTGGGATATTAATGGAGTGATACTGAAGTGGATTCAGGTGAGAGTAAGAGGAGAAGGGGACACACACAGACACAGAAATGTCTGTAGAAATGGAAAAAAAAAAAAAGAGTCATATTGATGGAGTGAGAGTGGAAGAGCTGCGTGAAGCATGTGTGGATTGCAAAAGGCCAAGCAGGAGCAATGCAGAGCAAAGACACCACCGTAAAGTTGGAAGGTAAAACATAAATATTCAACTGTAGCTTCTTGGAGAAAGCAGAGATGCAGTATTTCCAGCCCTACTGACTGGTTGACAGGCATGAAAAACAAATACAAGACCAGTTGCTATCTCTCTCACTGACCTCACTCCTTCTGGAATTGGGAAAAGGAGGCTGCATATGAATGCGATAAAGGTTTTGCATAAGTATGGACAGCTAAATCCAGTGGAAACATGATTGAATGAGGGTCTGCAGCGCTGGTGTCTGACAGGGTCTCCACGGCTGCCTGCGCTGAATGTTTGCAAGGCTAATGATGCTCTCTGGTGTTCTCACATCTGTTTCCCCCTGTGGCCACATGTGCTTTGAGTAAATGCTGGGCCGCCAGGACTAAACACTTGAGAGCCTGATACAAATGATGTGCTATTAGGATTACTATGCACACGCCCACAGAAGCGGACTGATGAGCATGTGATCGTGCATGTAGGTGTGGGAATAGTGTGTGTGGATCTTGGAGTGAATGGGTCTGTGTGGACTTGGGTGTCCACCTTGAAACTGTGGTGATTGTATAGATCTTCTGTGCGCATCCTTATCCATGTGGAGTTCAAATACTGTATGCACCAGGGATTCTCCGAAGCAATGTGTGCACATGCTGCCTGTGCATGCTTGTCATTGGTCATGAGATCTCAAAGTAAGATCACCACCGCTGTCATATCTGTCCACTAAATACTGTCGATGGCTACAGCCAGCAGTCGGTTAGCTTCGCTGAGCATAAAGACTGAAAACCTGCCTCGGTTCACTCCAAAGGTAAAAAAAAACAACCCCTGCCTTCCAGCCGCTCTGAAGCTGATGAATTAACGCGTTACATCAGAACGTGAAGTTGTGGTTTTATGAAGGATTATGTGTGGGACTATTTCCTGGCTGTGAGCGGCGACTTCCTGGAGTCTTTGCTGGCAACCTTAAGGTGACAGCAGGAAAGTAAACACATTTCTTTTCTTAAATGTTTAACTATTCCTTCAGTATCCACAGGAAAAGTAGCAGAAAATGGAAACGCTCAAGCACACGTACGTCACAGTTGCACTTGAGTGCATTATTTGAATAAATGTTGCTTTGTTACTTTTCACCAAAGGTGTGTGTGAGTGTGTGTTTGTCGTCTTGTGACTGCTGTGTGTGTGATGTGACCATTGGACCATTCCCAGGCTGCTCACAGGGATTAGCTAGACGACGGTGCCCTCTGTGAAGTGCACTTCTTTCTCAAACACACACACACTTGCGGGTGAGCAGTGACACAGCACAGATGTAGAGTGGCCGCAGAACAGACTTACTGGCCCCTGTGAAGAGGCTTGGGGTCTCCCCTTTGAGGAAGCCCCTGCCTGGGAAATCTGTGTGGTCTCTGAGCTTGTGTGTGTGTGTGTGTGTGTGTGTGTGTGTGTGTGTGTAAAGTATAAAGTGTTATCTTAAGCATGTTTATGTGTTATTTATCAGAGTGTGAGGTTGTAGGTGGGAGGTCATGGGAAATAAAGGGAGCTTGAAATTACTTGAAAATAAACAGCGATGTCAGGAGATCTGTAAGGAAAAAAAAATCAAAAATATGTTTGATCATTATTATAAACATGCATTCTTGGGTTTAGGTTGTGCATGTGCTTTTGACTATTTGCTCAAACCGAGAAGATTCTGCACGAAGACGCTGCTTTTCGACTCTCGGGGCAGATCTGAACTAAGAGTGAACTTAACCGTAAACTTGAAATGACCTTTATTGAAGCTTTTATGCTTTCAGAAGGCCTGTGCAGTCTTGTTTTTTTGTATGTTGTGCAATGATTGATGTTTGACCTCTGAAAATAATTACCCGTATGAGAAAAATGCGCCCGCAGGTCACAGTTGTTTTCTGTCTTTCGCCTCGCTGATGGCCTTTGTCTCGCCGTGGTGTTGCGTTTGGAGCGCCACTGTGAAATTCTGTCCCAGCATACTTCTGTGTGATGACATCATCCAGACTGGTGTCTCGCTGCGAGCTGTAAAGCAGCCTCCATTGCCCTCAACCTGAATCTGCGTAGTCCGAATCCTGTCAGCACTCCCTCCCTCCGCCCCTGCTGCCTCCCTGATGACAGGTATGCAGCTTGAAAAGTATTTGGCAACCATGACCTGGAAAAGTGCACATTTGACATTGAGCACGTCACTCATCCTTCATTTTCCTCACTCCTCCTTCACATCAGCGCGACGTAATGCGCTTTTAAATGAGGCCTTTTGTGTTGGCCGTACGGTTTCTTCTCTCATCTCCGCGTGATTTGCTTCATAGCTGGAATAGCTGGGATTGTGGTGACCAGGTGGCCTGTGAAGCCACCCAGATGATATGACAGATACTGGATACTCAGCTCAGTATGAAAGATCCCGAGCTGTGTGTTCAGATCATGTCAGCTCACTGCTGAGAGACAGATGGACTGACAGACAGGCGGACAGACTGTGGACTCGCTGAGAGTACGATGCAGGGCAGGTGAAACCAGCTAGCGCACGTCTTGCTCCATGTCGACTGTTCTTGTTAAAGTTATTGACAAGGTCTCTCAACACACTCTGTGAGTGAGAGAAGCCTGGTCGATGACAACTGTTAAAATATGATGCACTAATGAACAGAGAGATACTGAAAAATTAAATTAAAATGGGGAAATTTTCCAATCAAAAAAAGCCTCAAACAACTTCATGGTGTGTCCAGCTAACAGCAAGTGCAATGAAGAAAGGCGGGAAAGCATCATGTTTGAGTTGCTGAAACCAGTGAAAAGTATTTTATTCAAAAACTTAATGAGAAAAAATGTTTAATTTGGAACTGCATTGTTGGAATATGACTTCTGAGCAGAACTAACCAACAATAAACTGCTCAGTATATGGCACCGCCACCCCTTGGGTGTTTGTGTTTTCATTCTTGCTCTAATTTGTCTCTTTGTTTTTGCCTCTTAGTCCCTCTATCTGAACTTTGGTGATTTCTGAGTCAAGACCCAGACTGGAGGATCAGTGAAATCAGTGATTCTTATCCCAGACTTCAAAAAACAACCACATCTCATTTGATAAACCTGCTGACATTTTACGTTACTGCAGGGAAACATCTGTCTCTTCATCTGTCACACTCAATATCTCATACAGTATATCCTCCAGGTGCACGCTACATCGTTTTAACATCACGCTGTGCAAGTGGATGTTGCTAAAACTTGAGGAAATCATGATGTTAAAATGCACAACAAGGTGACATAAGGCCTGAGGTGAACTGAGAGACGTTTAGTTTAATGTTGACCTGTTTTGTTAATGCAGGAGGAGGATGGAATGGAGGAGGGGCTCGCTGAATTTTGACGCAGAGGGAAACAGGGATGTTTTTTTTGACTGACTAACAGGCCGTGTGTGTGAGTATTAGTGCAAAAGAGTGAGCGGAAGCCGTTTGTGTGTTGGTGAGAGATGCGTGCGTGTCAGCGCGAGACGAGTGCGTTAGCTGACGCTGATTGGCAGGAGGGCGCAGCAGGAATGTGTCTGGCTGCAGCTCTGTGCGGGACAGGTACAAACCGCTCCATCATCGCATGAGAGAGTAATCGTTACGGGCAAATCATTACATGATCAGAGGGAACCAAGTCTGTGCCAAATATGCATAGCCCACAATATTTGTTCTTTTTTTAGGGGGGGTACAAGAATAAGGAAGTGATGGAGAGGAAGACAGATCATAATCAGAGGGAAAGAATGTTTGATACTCACAGGACATTCAGTGTTTGGCTTTTAGTCTGCTTAGTCATGTGTTATGTGATTACTTTTCCGTGATGGTTAGAGTAAGGGATCACAGTCTGGAGTTTAGCATTTCCACGTACACATCCTATACCAATTTTAGAGGGTTAGCTTGTTTTGATGGATGGTTAAATCAGTTTGGAGGTGGCAGCCTTTGTTAAAAGACAGGAAATGTGCCTCCCTGTAAGTTGTCTGGTTTACATGTTCATAGCTGCCGTGCTAATATTAGCCACAGCTACATGAGGGGATCACCTGGGGCCAAGTGTATTAAACTATAAGTTTCATTAGTCTTAAAGCAATATCGTCATCTTTACAGATGCCACAAATGTCAAAGAGGTGTTATTAAATAACATTTTTTACAGCAGAATTGCACAACAAATGTAATGTGAGAGAGAAGCAAATGGTTAGTAGACGTCTTTACTCAGGGTTAAACATCTACCCACAGAATGTGATGACTAATGTCCCGATGTTATCTGATCTGCAAACTTCACACACATTTTGTTAGAGAAGAGAGAGAGTCATACTCTGGTGAACTCACTTTATGGCCCATTGATCTGTGTCCCTCAAAAACACATTTCATGTTTATGAATCATGATGATGGTCAAATGGAAGTCATTATGTGCTGCATTTACTACTGTATTTTTCCTCCATGACTGTTAAGTGTCTAGTCAGACACCCGGTGAGTGATTCAGAAAATAATCCTGGCAGTGTTTTGCATATTAGTCTGACATTTATCATACTACAAGTGCATTGGACATGGATTACTTTTATGTTTGAGTCCTGTCGTGTTTTACTTGAACTGCTGCAAAGGCTCTGCAGACTGCAGAGAAGACAAATACGACCATGTATCCAGTAGAGGTGACATAAAGCCTTCATAATACAAACTGGATAATGCAACTGGAATAAATCCCTAAAAATTGGCTTCTTCATTTTCCCATAGCGCACAACATGTTAATCAGGAGCCAAATTCGCGACAGTTGGTCGATCAATCAGCTCAACATTTTGCTTGAGCGCGTTATAGTTCCACCTAAATGTAACTGGCAACAAGCCTTTTCTGCATAACAGGCCTGGAATTTATTGCATTTGCCCAAAGCTAACAAAATGCCAGTCTCTCACCTCATATTGAATGATGCTCACTTGCCCAGTGTTAATATTACAATATGTGGTTGTAATTGCAGTGGCTTAATCTATGATGACAACAAATATTTTTGCAGGGGAAAATTTTCCTTAAAACCAGACTGAGCTTGCAGACCGCTAATTTATACAACAGATGTGGAATTGGGCAATGCTAACAAAACATTTAGGTTTACAGACCACTGTGATACTAACAGACAGCTACCCATGAGTTGCAATGCAATGGAGTAGAGCTGTTCTTTGTTGCATTTTAGAGACTAAAAAAGTAAAAGTGGTAATCAAAGCATGTATAGCAGAGGTATAAAGTCATTGTTTGCATGCAGTGCCAGCTGTTAAGTAACCTGATCTGCTGCTGTGTGCAGGTGTGTAAGGCAGACACACTGCCTCAAGGTGCAGCTGGAGATGTAGGTTCATGTTCAACAATGTGTGCCAAAACTGTCTCGCTTGTCTCGAACTTTTATCTTTTTTTTTTTTTTTTTTTTAAAGTTTTATCTGTGCATCCATGTGTGGGTGTAATGCACCCTTAGGTGATTCTTGCTCCTACACGCCGCTATCATTTGGTTCACTCTGAAAGTAAATATGCAAGTGTGAGCTTACATGTCTATCTTTTCATTTTATTGTCCATATTTTTATCTACTTGACATATTTGATTTATGTCTCCGTTTGTTAGTGCTTATTAAGAAATCCCAACAAGCAGCGTAAAGATAAATTTACATCATAAGTCCCTGTTTCATTTCCTGTTAGTCTTTGTACATGCAGAGCACTGTAGGCTCAGCTCCACAGTGTGGCCTTGCATGCCCACTGGCTGACTCACTTAGCTCTTGCTGAGCCCTGCTCCTGGGTCTGGGGGTTCATCCACAGCCTCTCCCTTTTCCTGGCTCTAACCTACTTCAGCTCCCAGGCTTCCTGCTCCTCATAGGTCAAAATCAGAGAGAGCATAAGGGAGAAAGACAGAGACAGATGACCAATGCATGAACGTGCATAGACCATAGGTGTGCATGCACACCCTACAGGAACGCCATCCTCTAGGTTGCCGCTTCCTCTGCAATGTGGTGCAGAGTGAAGCTGTGGATCAGAGCCACTGAGGGCAAGATGATTTCCTCAACCACAGTGAGAGGAAAAGACAGAGAAATAGAAATGTGGTAGTAGTTTGCACAGAGGTAAGCACATTCTCAAATGTGTTTTTTGTTCCAAAGTGGGTGAGGAGCATTTATGTTTATTTTACACTTGGCCTTCAGTGTATTGAGTGTGTCTTTGTGCAACCATTTTTGTGCACATCAACAAACTTTACAACCTGATTTTACTGTAGGATCTGATTGTACCCCCTGTGTGTATTGAGCTAGTTTCTGACAACGTTTCAAACTGTTGAGATAACTTTGGAAGGACATTTCCGTGCATTTATGTGATGATCCAGGGCAGAGGATGGATTGCTTTTCTTTCCGCTGTACTAATCCAGGTTGTTGCTGAGGCTTGGCCAGTTAATTCCCAGATTTAATAGTGCAAATGAACCCACTAATCACATACACACATGAACAGGACAGCAGAACTCCCATGTGGGTTGGACCTTGTGACTGCCAATCAGTGTTGGATATGTCAAAGGTCACATCGGTCAGACTGTTAGATCCAGCTGTGCAAGTCAAGGGCTTTTACTGTGCATAAGAAGGCAGCTTGGCTCCTGAACCCGCACCGAACTTGCATGCCCCAGCTATATGGATGACGCAAGTGCATCAGGGCAGATCCACCACTTGTGTCTCATTAATAGCCGGCACACCCAGCTGTTGTCATAGTGCTGCTGTGTGCACGACCCTTTGTGCTTCCATCCTCTCTTACTTCATCAGTAACACTTGGTCAACTGCTCTGTGGCAGTAATTATCTTTCCATCGCTCTTAAAGTAACATTTACTCTGGTACCAAGGTCAAGCAATGAAAGTGCAATGCAAATGCAGAAACAATGAACAATATTAAACACACAGTCAGTAAAGTGTGTGCAAAGCATGTAGCAGCACACACAGTAGTGCAGTTCTGAAATAACAGGTTTCTCAGGGTAATAATAGTTTAAAAATTCCAAAACCAGAGCCTGAAAATATCACATGTTGTTGTGCCAAATGCAGTCCTCAGTTTATTAATGTGTTTTTTTTTCATCAGACGGAAAAAAACATTTTATTAGTCTTAGATTTATTGTGCTCCTGATCCAAGAGAATGTGACCACTGAATATGAGTTTTAAATTAGTTTTCACGCCATAAATGGTTTATGTTGTTGATCAAAATGGACAAGAGGAGAGAGAGATGTTAAAATTTAAGAGGAAAATAACCTGCACAGTCGTTTAAAAAATGTACCAAAAGCTCAAGTTGTGCTTTGGGAAATTTGAATGTCTGGTTTGGCAAAAGGTGAGTCCAAAGGTGCAATGGAAGCTAGCTAGCTAGCTACTAATTTGATTCTTGTTAGTTTGGAACTAGTTGTAGTCAGCAAAAACCGTGATCACGAAATTATCGCTCATGACAAGTTCGCTTTTTGTAGTTTTACATGAAGTTTTAGTGGCAGCTGTGTTCTGTAACAGTCTTAGAAATTAATAAAACAACAAGGCCAAAATAGGACAAGCAATGGAACACATTCCCCCACCATCATCACTTTAGCGGGTAACGCTCCGGTCACTCACAACACGCCCCACCGACCCAGCACATGTCTTCACTTCTCTGTCCTTTCCCTGACCCATAATTCCCTTCTTCCTGCCCACCTAACTCTTAAAGATTAACAGAGTGCTCACTACCTGTCCACCTGCTAGAGGCATCACATTTACAGGCACCAGGGTAATCTCAAGGGTCCAGTTGGTTTTCTAATCCTTGGAAACAGAAATGGAGAGCCCGGGCCAAGGGCAGCCTGTTCAGTTTCCAAGGGGATCTGTTATTGGAACTGCCATCGTTCAGCTTGAGAGGCCACCTGTATCAATAGCAGAATTGACTTTGCCAAATGCAACTTATTTGGATACCATGATTTCTTGGCATTGCTGAAATGCTGTGCATTGTCTTTTCGTTTGGAAGAAAGTCCAAGCCATAATCAAGGTATAATCAAGACAAAGAAACAAACAAAAGGGCTGCCTTGTGTGCTGATCTGTGGCAATGAAGGTTTTTGTAGAGGTCGTGCCCTTGTTCCAAAGCACACAGGGGTGTTTGGTAGCAGTACCATATTGCTATAAAGCGGTACTTGAAGTTTTTATTGGTTTCACCCGACTTGAGATATACCCTCTGGATCTCCCTGTCACCTGCATATCTGTAGCCGACGTGAAACCCACAGAATGTTAAGCCATCTCTGTTACCTACGCCAGCAACAATGGAAGGGCTGCTTGGACCACATTTTGAAGGTTTTGGTTGCAGAAGCAATTTTGGAGCTATCAGATTGAAACTCAAGATGCCAGAGCAAGTCAATTCTGTCAGGAATTTCTAAGAGGGGTGTGCGCCTTTTGAAAGCCACTTTCTTAATGTAAGAAAGAAAAAAAGAAACCCTTTCATGGCCAGAGAATCTTTATCACAATGGGGTTGAGGATGCCACTGTTGGGTTTAGCATCTCAAATGACTCTAGTTTTTAAAGTTCTCTGCCTGTAACTCTGAGGTTGTCGGTAACACAGCTTTTCAGGTATTTAGGTGGCCTGAATGTCTTTGATAAGAAGCATAGTATTATATTTCCATAAGTAGATGAGTTGCTATGTTGGGATGTAACACTATTCCATTCATTTTCGAGATACTGTTATCTGTTCTGCTATTGTTTGCAGTCCAAAACTCAATGGACCCGCTGATTTTCAGTTTGTAGGGTCTGGTAGCTGCATCTCCCTCATGCACATTCATAGTGTACTTTTAACTTGAGATTTTCGACTTCTGACCTGTAAGTAACACAAGCTAAACTAAATGATTTATGGGATATCCTCCCGTCTTTGCGTATGTTAGCACTGTAAGTGGAGCATGATCTATCTCTGCAGAACTGTATATTTTTGCAGGATGGAGGGCGCAGAGTGCGCAGATGCACTGCACACTCGTGTCATACCGTAGTGTCCTGACAATAAACTTCGGTTCTGTGCCTCCACTTGTGTAGTTTTTAGCACTGCTGAGAGACAGCTTCAAACCACTTGGATGCTCTTAGGTTTCATGCCATCAGGGGTTTGCTCCTCACTCTGAAAGAATTGCGTTTCTTACACAAACTGAAGCTTCAGCCAGCAAGTTTTAAGAAATGGATCCCTCATCTCGTAGGGCAAAGTTTATCTGCCTTCGCCAGCTAGCCTGTCAAGTTTGTCCTTTTGAGCATGGGAACTGTAGTTGCTCTTACGGGAGGGTATAAATCCAGTAATTTCATAAAGGCAGTTTCTGTCTGCCCTCATAGTTCAAAAGAAAGGCATCGGTAAGGTTTTTAAATGTGTTAAAAAGTGTGGTGATTACACAGGAAAAACTAATGATAGCCAGTCTTCATTTCAGTCCCAGAGTTAAGTGGTGCCCAATGGACGAGGCTTAGCAACATTGTGTGCTATGATAGCAACCAAAAATGATCTTTTTTTTGTATTTTGATGATGCCAGAGCTAGGTCAGTCTGTCCCACCATTGATAAGAATGTCTTGCAACAGCTGAAATGGTATTTTTTCAGTAGGCCCTTCTGTGAGCCTGCTGCCTGACAGGGAGAGGGAGGCGCCCAGTGATTCTTCAGCAGGCTTGTGCTGTATATGTGCCCGGCAGTGCCAAACCCTGCTCCCCGCTGAGATGACCCTGGGCACGCGCTCCAGCTGTGCAAACACAGCCGCATTGCTGAGCATACACTCACGTTCAGCCTCAGCCAAATCCAATTATTTTCCTTGCCTTGATTTTTTCTCGTTTCATTTCAGTAGCGCATATTCAGCCACCTTCCTCAGTACATATGAGCTGCGCTGCCAGGCTGAACAAGGCGGACAAGCGCACCACTGTGGCTTCCCTCTCTTCTATATTTCCCTCGTGTGAACATTCTCCTGCTTGTCAGCTTAATTTCTCAGCCCCTTGCTCATTTTTCTACCCCAAACCTCTGGCGTGACAGTCGGTATCCGTTTTGTTTGAAGGAGAACCACCAAAGTCAACACAGAGGGGATGCGAGCCACTCAATCGTCAGCCAGTCGACACAGACAGCGGGCAAAAAAATGTTTTTGTCAGGAGGGTCCAGCCCATATGAACATAAGCACCCAGCCAGTTATGTTACCTCCAATGACCTGTGGTGATTCAGGTCATCCTAGTAAAGGATAATTCTGCTTTATTACAACTTGTATCTTATTTGTGTAGATTTCTCCATCATTTCTGTCAGTTACTTTGTACTCAACAAGTTAATTGCTCTGGAACACATCAACACATCAACAGAAAAGAAGGACAAAAAACACAAGAAGTCAGAGGTTCAGACTTGTTTTAAATGAACCTTGAGGTTAGTCCAACTTGTCTTGAGGAGCAATCATAGGTGAACTTTCTGGTTCAACTTTGACCTACAGTCTTTCCGTAGTTGTGTGGGCACGCTGTTTTCCTGTGTAGTGAGCCTGAATTAGTAACATTAAGGCTGCGCTCTCTTTTGGTTTTATCTCCAAATGAAGTTGCAAACATTACATTTTATCATCTATTAAAGTTTTTATGGCTAACATTTTAGCAAACATTTGCTTATTTACATGGAGCATTACCAGCATTCATTTCACTAGCTTGCTGCTAACTTTTGTCTGTCTGCCATTTGGTGCCTAGCAAGTAGCTTAAAGAGGGTTTAGCACAGCTTTTTGCTGCTTTAAACGATGCTCTTGAGAGCTGTAAGACTGAACCAGTGTGAAGATGTTGGCAGTAAAGCCAAAACAACGAGCCAAAAGATGCTAAAATGCTCCAAAGAGCTGAGGGGAACCGCAAAGTTGGATGATTATCATCTGTGGGTTCATGAGCAAGTCCTTTCACATTACACACACACTCAATTGATGCATTGTCAATATAAATATACTGATTAGAGCAGCTTGAAGTAATCTGACTGTTGGCTTGTCTGATCTACTTTATTGCAAAGTTGCACAGATGTCAGAAATTACTTTAGTGAGTATACTGTTATCAGGACCAAAAGAAACAATGGGCAAAACTAGATATTAAGAAGTGGTGCTATAAACTGAATTTTCCTTGAAGTTTCCAACTTGCAATGTGGTGTAACTTCCCCTTAATGCTGAATATGTTTCTCAGTCATACAACCATCTGACAGTGCACAGATTCCCATTCGAAATGGCTCACAAGCTGAACTTACAAGTTTGGAAGCTGCAACCACACTCACCTGATGAAGTCATTAAATAGGAGATCAATTTTGTCCAGCTTTGTCTCTTTGTGTGTAGCTGATGTTCATTTGATCTGTTTACCAGTGTCTGCAGAAAAAAAAGCCTCATTCTGGGAGAACAAAGGCAGCAGAAGAAGAAAAGAAAGGACTATCACGTTGCCATCAGCTTGACAAGAAGAGAGGCTGCTCATGCTGCAGACATGCGCTGACATTTTAATGGCTGCAACCTTGATTCTTAGTCTAACTTACTCCTTAAATGTTGGGAAGAGAATATCCCCACAAGTATCTGATTCCAGCAACAAACACACACACACCACATTAGTCAGTGTCTACAGTCTGCCTTTTGCTAGAAGGCAACACATTTTGCATTTACAAATCACACATCACATAACACACATAAATCTGCATTCAAGGCCAAATCCTGAAAGTTCACCAAAAACAGATGAAGTTGGGTGCACAGAGGAGCAACCTTTAATGCAAGAATGCTGAGTAATTCTCCCCACATATTTGGAAACCGCCACTCTGACTGCACTGCTGTTGGGACAAGTTAATTGTTATCTTAACTAACAATAGTTTGTTTGGGAAAGAATTTCTTCAATAGTTTAGGATGAGATCAGCACAGTAACACCCTGACAACTGAATCTTTCCATTTCCGATGAACCGCCGTGTCCTCACCATATATTTAATCTGACCGTGGAGGACAGCAGGAGAAGCTACTTTTGGCTCCGCTGTTGCTTTGGAGCTAAATGATTTTCCTGAGATAACAGAGCGCCTGTCGGCTGGGCCCACAGGGAGCCCTAATGCAAAAACAAACATGTGATATGCTGTCTCTCGCTGTCGCTGGGCCTATATGGGAGTGACCTGCCACGCTTCAAATACAATAAACATATAGAAATTCCTGGAATTTGCACACACGTGCACATGCGAGTAGAAGCTCCAAGGAAAATGTAACAAAATTAAAATGCAACACAAACAAATCTACACAGAAATGTTACTGTCGACACAGGGAGTAAACACTACATAACCACACAGGCAGACTCACACACACACAGGCACATACAGGACATAAAGTTAGACAAACAGGAACCCCTGTAGTGGACTCACACATGGTGTCAGATAAATCTCCCATGGCGTGTTTAAGAGTTCAAATGGCGCCTCCGATCTGTCTCTTTAATACAAAGGGAATGTGGAGAACGAAATGTGCCAACTCTCCCCCCTCACCCACCCAGCACTCCCCCCTGCCTCCCCCTCAAATGCCACTTTGGCTTCGTCCCACATGTCAGGGACGTCATTCATCAAACCGCTCCCTCTCGCCGGCAATTACACAAGCATGACAGGGATGTTTGAATAATTTTTCCTGACGTGCTATCATTGTCACAAGTCCTGGCAATCATCCTCCATTATTGGCGTCAACTACCAAGCTGCAAGACACTCGTCTTCTGCGTGTCTAGCATGCTGAAATGTATTTTTTTAGAGTTCCATAATGAGGATATTCTTGATAGAAGACTGACCTTCACTGAGAGATATTTTTCTGTTCCTCTTAGTTCATAGAGCACCTTATAAGGTTGCTGTCTGTCAATCTTCTGGGATAATTACACCCTCTGGAATCTCTACATATTGACAAGACAATGGATGGCCGGCATTAAGCTGTCACATTATGTTGACTGAGTCATCGTAGACCTGTGGGGAAAACAGTGTTGCCTCTGATCAAGTTCCCCAGGGTGATTGTCATGTTTAGAAGACCCTAGACAAATCACTGGGTTTCCCCACCTCGTCTGTCAGAGCAAAGATGATGATGTGGTTCGTTTGGCTGCAGAAGAATGTCGAGTCAAGTGGGGATGTCTGGAAGCGTCTGCCAGGCCCCTTGTCTTTGTTTTGGATTGTTTTTTTTTTTTTTTAGATTTATCACAATATGACATACATAGATGCATACATACAAGGCACTTTGCAGAGGCTGCACTGCACGGTAAAAAAAACAAAAAAAAAACATCCTCATTAAATAGATCCGGATATAATCATCAGTGGTATGACATAACATAAATGAGAGAAGCCAACACTTAATGTAATAAACTCAATTATAGGTTTACCATCCTAAATGCAGTGGTCTTGTATCATTCTGAGATTACAGAGGATGTTGGCTTGTAAAAATGTGATCAGCAAACAAACCCTCAATGAAAATCCCTCCAGGCCATAATTTGATGATTCGCTTTCTAAAATGTATAAACATGCTTCAGAGCTAAATCTCCAACACTGATTTTAATCAGTTAATAGGAGATACACATGGCTGCAGCTCTTGAGTGTTGAGGGATGTGGCCACTATCATGCACACATTGTAAAGAGAAAGCAATTGAAAGTAAGTTTAGGTCTAAGTAACAGGCAGAAAACTTTTTGGTAAATGTCCAAGATTCTTTCCACTTTGTGCCCAGTGTGCAGCTGGCTTCTAGTAATGCAAAAACAATTGAAGAATGGAGTGTGGATTATGGAGCGGAGGGCTGGGTAGTTAAAGATGCCACGCTACAGGCAGGGCAGCATTTCATGATTTGCCTCGCTGCCAGCCAGATGAGATCAGGACTCGAGAATGCCACAGAATATGGAAATTAAGATTGTTTGATGGTCAGGCAACTCCATAAATGAGGGGCTTAATTTGGGTGCAGGAATGCAGCAGCAATTCAGAGGTAACCACAGACGGCCCTCTGGACAGGACCGGGGCTTTCGTGGCGCATGTTGATTTCGGTGAAAACAGTTTAGGAAAATCTGCGGAGCAAATTTGTTGGCTCTCGCTTTGGTATGAGAATGGGGTCGTCACAGATTGCAGCTTCTCTCTCGATCTCCCATACTAGTGAACAAATCCTTTGCAGTACCTTGCTAAACACCACCAAGGTTGAGTCTCTCTGGCCCTCAGTGATGTGTGGTTGCAATTCAGGCCAGCTGCTCGCCAGGCTCGTTCTTTGTCCATTTCAAAGAAAACATCGATTACTGGATTGGTCTTCTGGGAGGTCTGGCATAGAGGGCTTTGCATGCATTTCATGGGATCCATGTTTGGGACATTGCCACTGTCGGTTCTGCAGGAGCTTACAATGGCATGTTGCATCGAATAAATCGATAAACTAGGAGAAATTACCAGATTTGAGAGTGCTACTTGATTTTTCACCCCCGAAAATAGCACAAAACAGCCAGACTCACTAAAATCCAGAATGTGCTACACCACAGGTCAGTATTCAGCAGAAACATTATTAAACACTTTTCTCTGACATATTGGGAATGTATTCCAAATCAGTGAATGACTTTTATTGCAAAAAAACTGGAATTTCCAACATGTGTTTCAGCAGTGAACAGCAGAAATATTTTCATTTCAGATAACGTTTGTGTTTATTTTTAAAGACTGATACAGAAAAATGGAGCTCTCATGAACTTCATCAAATGACTTGAACTCCTTGATGAGATGTTTGTTGTGCAGTTTGGTTCACAAAGATGATACCGATGCTTATTAACTAGAGTTCTATGTTGAATGTCATATTAAACCACAACATGACTGCACTACAAATAGCGCAAATCACTTTTGAATGTAATGAAAAAGAAAATGTTTAATGTCACCTCTATAATGAATGAAATAACTAACGCCTGAATGAAAAGTTAAAAGAGAACTTCTGGCGCACCACTACAAAACCCCATATAAACTGTTCTCATCAATCATCCAATGACAGCCACCTTTATGTGTGAAATTACCCTGCTGTTCTGAATCAGTCGTGCAGCAGTGCACATGTACTGAACGGTGAACTCATTGGCCCGCTACGTGTGGAACATTGTGTTGTAATTGTGCCACCCAGCTGTCAATTTTAATCCTTCTGCGAATTGATATGATGAGGGAGGACAGATGCTTGTGCCTGTGTATGTGTGTGTAGTATATGTCCACCCTCGCATGCTGAATTGAAATCCGCCGCTTAGTTATGGCTCCCTTTTATACACCACAACGCCATCCATCTCTGTAGCTGCCTTCGTCAGGGCGGGCGGTCTTGTGTTCACACACTCGCCATCACACACAGCTTAATTACTGATAAAAGTCACTGTCACGGCTACTTAACAGCCCTGGAGAGAGCCTGCAAATGGGCCAATCAATCGATCAGGGTAATGAAAGGCTGCGAGGGAGAGCTGTCACACAGCTGCTGCAGACTCCACTCATGCCCATGTCTGATGGTTGGACTGTTACCACTGTTGTGTTAATGTGATAGTATGCAGCATTCACTCTCACTATGCAGCAGGGATGGTTCTCAGTGATGCTTTCAGAGTTTAAGTGCATGTGTAGGGGCTGGATAGTGGACTTAATGTAGGTGTTTCACACTTGGTTATACACTTATTAACACCAGATATACAATATATTAGGCAGACAGATAGCAACAAGAAGGATTAAGACTATACATCATGCTGGCGGCTCTGTGACACTGACAGCGATACCTTGAGCTAAAGGCTAATCAGCATGCTAACATGCTCACAATGAACACTGGCTGTGTCAAAAATCGCTCCCGTGTTCACTCACTCATTACTCACTGTAAATCTGCAACGATTAGTCAATTCTAAGAAAATCAATTCTCAACTTTAGATAATTGATTATTTGTTTCAGTGCAGATTTGCTGCTTTTCTTTGTCATGGAAAATAGGTTGTGATTTTGGACACAGTCATTGCTAATATGTTGACATGGAGAATGTTTTACCACGTTCACAGTCTTAGTGTGTTGGCGTGCAAACATTCGCAGTTTACCATTAAACACAATCTTTGGTTTTGCAGGTATTTGGCCAGAAACCAAAGTACTGAAAAGTAAAAACTTTGACCTGATGATGGCGCTATATGAAAAGTTAAGGGATCACCAGAGTTATTAAAGTCCTCCAGATGGGGACATGTCTGTACCTAACTTCATTGCAATGCATCAAATTGTTAGAGACATTTCGCTGGATTAGTGGAGATTTTGATCAGCTGGTGGCTTCCTGGTGAGAAGTCGTAATCATTAGGATTCATTCTCTGGGCACCGTGAGTGTCTGCTGAATGATTGCTGTTGAGATATTTCACTCTGAACCAAAGTGGTGGACTGACATTGCTATTCCTAGAGCCACGTTGCTCACATGGCTGTCCTCTCCTTGGTTAAATTTCATGTGCACAATTGCTTTGACTTCTAAGGCTCCCCTGAATAAACGGATGACACCCAAAAGCTCCTTATATCGATTACATTTAGCACAAAAATGTGATATTAAATGTCATTTTTACTTGTTGCACCGGTGGAGAGAGTTGGACACATGCAGAGTAGCTGTATTTAATATAATCCTGATGCATTTATTTTGCTCATATTTCCCCAGATAAAGTTGCTAAATTTCTATTCATCTTTAAAACTCCTATACCTGCCAAGACGGTTTCTTGAGACCTCTTTTCCCTGCCCCCTCATTGTAACCGATAACTTTTGGAAGTGTCTCTTGGTGGGAAACTAAATGATGGATTCAGTTAATCTGCTTTTGAGCCTACGGTTAGTAAGACTGAGGAGGAGAAGATGGATTGTTTCGGGAAACCTACTCTGTCTCACTCTGTGAAAACGTGATCTGGTCATGATCGTCCACCCTCGCTTGCTTGAGTTTCACACTCTTACATAACCTTCCCGGCTGCGTTACATGCTGGAATCAGCTATAACGACGGGCCAAGGCCATCCATCATGAGCAGAGGCAGTGGACAGAGAAACAAGTGTCTTTTTTGTCTTTAAGTGGGTGTGATGGAAGATGAAAACTGGGTGGGTGTCTTAAAGCGCAGCTATTATGTCAACGCTGAGTCCAGCTGAGCTCTCTCAGCTGCTTCTTTTTCTTTCAGTCATTGGACAAGAGAGAGCTTGGCCCAATGATGCTGGACCACAGGGGAATATTGAGAAGAATTTGATGATTCAGAACCAAAATCCATGTCAGTGCTTTTCAGTTCTTTTATATAATCACAGAGCTACTACATGTTCTGCGTCTGCACCACCGTGTTGACTTTAAGAATGTTTTTGGCTCTCTGTTTCAAAGAAATGAACATGAGCATCAGTTCAACATTTAATTATGTCTGTGCATTGTGCAGAAACGCGCTGCAGGAAGAACTGGCATGTTTCAGGAAGTGACATGTGATGTGTCCGGATCTTGTGTTTCCTCCCTGCTCCGTCATTCTGCCCTCATGACCATCACTGTGGGAACCTGTGTGGGTCTGTCAGTGTTTTTCTGCTGCTGTTACTGTACATACTGTATGACTCAAAGGGTTAGGAGTGTCAGTCCGTCCTCTCTCTCTTCTCATTGTGCTTGCTTTGACACATCCAGTAGTTATTTCTTAGTCCAATAGTCTTATTTTAAAGCTGCATGAATTACTTTTTGTCCAAAAAATCCTTTTTTTAATCATTTTGTTGCATTAAAATCACATTTATTTCCAAGCATAAGCATTAATTGATATATACTGTATGCTACACATAAAAATTAAAGCACCATTATGGTATGTTAAAATGTTAAATTACAAAATTGGAACACTTAAAGTAGCCAGCAATTAAATAAACATTTTCACCACATTTATTATATAGGTTGACTGTGAAACAGTACATGCTGCTCTCCAGGTTCCTAAGGAGGCCTCCAGCCGCTAAATCAGACTGACATTTTCTGCACAGCTGCTTTGCTTGTGTGTTTTCTTTCACCAGCTCAAAAGGAGCCAAACAGGATCTTTGTAGTCTGCTTATTTTCTGTATCAAATCAACACCTTCACTGTGCTGCTCCAACTCTGGGGAATGATCCCATTCACTTTCCAGTCAAGCATTTCAGTGAGACCACTGAGGGGGAATCATGCAGAATCGTCAGCACAGGGGCTGTGGTATACAGTATGTATTGTATTAAGAAAAAAAAACACTTTTTATTTTGCGGTCTTACAGTACGTTCCAGTGCTGGCATTGTCACAACCCTCCATGCTGCTCTTTGAGCTGTCAGAACTCTTTTGAGGGCCTCATTAAAAACCCCCACATTAAATATAATAGCAGTCGTTACCTGAGCAGGGAAACCACACCATGTCTGCTGCAGAGATTAATGTTAGCGGTGAAGCTATTTTTGCATTGAGATGTCTTCCTGCTGGCTAATGGGATACATGGCTTCGGCACTGGATTTCATAGCTCCATCTGTTTATATTGTAAGTCAGGAGAAGACGGCATTGAGGTGTCCCACCACAGAATTAGCTCCCCACTAAAATAGAAACCCCATGATGAGCCCTTGTGGCCCCACACATGGTCAGCAGGTGGACTAACCTGTCTACTTAGCAGGAAATACGCTACATGCTAATGTTGCACACTTGGACTGGTCAAGCGCTCAAGTTGCAGTCATCTCGTGGTCAGCTCGGGAGCGAAGAATCGTGATTTATTGTAAGGGCACAGCCGGTGTGAGCATTACAGTATTTGGTCTCTGTTTGTGTTGCAGGCTGATATTCTGCGGTCAGGAAAGGATCCTCACAAAGCCAATGCATAGCTGAAGAAAAATGGCTGGTGACAACTGTGGTATAAAATGATCGATGATGACCTCTTTAGATGAGTTACCCTGTTTCCTTGTACAGAAAAACCACGAGACACAGTCAGTGGACTCAACCTCTAAAAATCTATTTCTTCCTTCTTGTTAACTGAATATACACAATAAACCCGCCTCAGTCAATTGAATCCAGAATCTAAAACATCACCAAATGAACAGTTAAAACATATAAGGATAAACACTTTTTTGCTTTCTTGTCAAGAGTTAGATGAGTTGGTAGATACCACTCTCGTGTCTGTGCAAGCTAGGAGGCGGTTAGCTGAGCACAAATACTTGACAACCACAAATGGGCATTTTTACTTTCCTGCGTGTGTACAGGTTAAACAAACGAGATAAAACATGTTGACTAGTCAGCTTTAGCGATGTTGGTGCAGTCGACAGATGTCTGTACCAACACAGATTGGACGCTGCAGTGTTGAGGTGAAGTTGTTGATTCCACTGTCATGACTTTTAACAAGCAGAGGTAAACCCCTCACATCCAGTTGTGCGTGCTTATGTCTGTTGTTTAAACAGTGCTGCACAGACTGTTGAGTGTCTGGAGTGCAGTGAAGAAACCAGGCCAAGTCCTCCCCGGTCAAAGTTTTGTATTAATTGAGCTTCATCAGCATCAACACTTATCCTCCCTGTCTCAGTGTTCTAAGACGTCTGCATTAGCCACGGCCCAATAGAATTGTTCTTTATCACACTATCTTCCTGACGTGATGTTATACATTAGCTCTATGTCAGAGTTTTGTTTCTGGGTACCTTCATTCATGTATTGGCTCCATTTTGGTCTACACCAACTTCAACTGCACTTGAAAATGAGGTTGAAATTTAAAAGTGAAAGAAATTGACTCTGAAAAGAATGATACTAATCATAGTATAGAATTATTAT
Organism: Chaetodon auriga; assembly: GCF_051107435.1. Classification (NCBI taxonomy): domain Eukaryota; kingdom Metazoa; phylum Chordata; class Actinopteri; order Chaetodontiformes; family Chaetodontidae; genus Chaetodon; species Chaetodon auriga. The sequence continues at coordinate 11,204,579 of NC_135097.1, read as the reverse complement.
TAATAATTCTTATTTTCAGGTGTTTATAAACTATTGAGAACTTAATTATGAATATTTCCATTTCTGCCACATTCTGCCAATAAACCGCCCTAAATCTGACACTCTGATCCTTTAAACTGAAATGATGGACGTGGTAAACGTTATTCCTGCTAAACATTAGGGTGACAGCTTTGTAATTGTGAGCATGTTAGCATGTTGACATGAGCATTTGTCTCAAATTTTATGATCAGTGCCGTGTTTAACCATAAATAAATATAACTAAAATATCCCGTCATTTGAAGCTACCCTGTCTTCCATCTGCTTTACCTTTTTAACTGATCTGTACCTGTATTTTGCTCTGCACCAGCATCCTGTTTCAGCAGAAAATACACGATATTAAACAAGTAATGTACTGCCTCATGAAGACTTTAAAGGCAAAGAAGTGCTCATGCATCATTAGGAAGGTGCCACGCATCGTTATGAGACATTAAAACATGGGAGTAACAGAGCGTGAACGCAAAGGGATGAAATGACAGCGCCAGGAACATTTTTCATCTATCAAAGGTAGATTCCCCCTGCTACCCCCCCCGCCCAAGCCCTCATTCCTTGTGGAGATCTCTTTGCCACCCTCCTTCTCGGACAGGCTGCATTTAGGAGACAGATACAGTATATGTAAACCCAGTTGAGAGAACTTCAGCAGAGGCATTGTGTGGAAGGTACATCTTCAAAGGCAGTCTGAGGAAGAACATTAAGATAACCAAACAATCCATCAGGAATCAGAGAATGTGATGAAAGTGGCGTTTCAGTTTTATTTAGTTTCCCAGAGAGCTTAGTCATGAGCTATTGCATGGCAGGTATGCTGTGTGGATGCCTGAAGTGAAAATTGTAACCATCAGTGTTTTCTTCCTCTTTCACGCCGAAGGGTGTCTTATTGCCTGAGGCAAGCCAGGACTCTGTCATGGCCTTTATGACTCAACCTTTATCAGCGGCGAAATCCTGAAGTAGCTGCGTACTTTGCTCTGTGATGAGAAAATATGAAACTAAGTGCATCGTAATCCCACGGTTCCTTCATGGCAAGCGGAAAAAATTCTCAAACGGATCGATGTGTGGGGGCCGAGGACATAATGGAGAAAGGACTGGGATGAGAAAACGGGCGCCCTTTTATGAAAGCTTATGAAAGATGAGCAGAGAAGGATAGGAAACTAAGGCCGCAATGTTTCCTCCTTCAAAATGTGTTAAGTGAAAGCTCACATGAATCCCCTTGAAAGTGGATTAGCAAAAATATCTTTTCCTCTTAGGTTTCATTCAGACAGGAGCCAGTCTTGAAAAAGGGGTGTCCTTATCTAAACACTGGACGGAATCTTATTAATCAAAGGCAGCAGTGCGTGAAACATAAGTCTAGGTTTTGGCCTAGTGCAGCATGGCAAAAGTCACTCGCTTTTCACAGTTTCCACCCAAACAGTGGAAGCTGGCACCACGTTATAGGAAAGCTCAATTATAATATCAGGTTGGTGTTATTACTGTTGATTATGTGCTTTTGAAGACCCGACTTGCCCCTGAGTTCACTTCCTCTCCCCTTCCCTGGTTGAGACGTGCTCTTTGAAATCTAACTCGCCTTGGAGGTTAATGAATCACCGGCCTGGTTCCCTGTTTTACTTTCACCCTTACCCTTTGTCACATTGACGCACACACAGTCACGCGCACTTGATTGGAGCCTCACATGTGTAGTTTCGGGGATGGGGATGCCTGTTGGAGTTGGTTCTTTCAATTACGCGCGACCCAACAAACCAGACCTGTGTGTTTTTTTAACCTCTGTCATGTTCATTTCAAATAAACTCAAACATTTCCTGAGTTAGCGCATGCTTCTACAGAATGTAACACACTCATTAAACCCCATCCAGGAAAGAGACGCCATGTCGTGATGTGAGGTGCGCTCCCACCACCAGCCTTGAGTTCACAGGATTTCAAATAGCCTGACAACAAACACGTCTCCTAAAAATGATTCATATCATGCAGCTTTGTTTTTATAGGAAACACAGCGCCATCCAGATTGAGGCTTTTGTAATCAACAGCGATGTTTGAATGTATCTCTTTCATACACATTTGCTCCTGGCAAATGAAGTGTGATTTATGCTTTAGTTACGATGTTGAGGCAACTTAAGCACTTGTTTAAACCTGCATTCACCGATGTGCTTTTTGCCACTTTGGCACCAAGCTGTAAACTCAACATTGACATATCATTAACTTACAAAGTTGTTCTGGCTATTATGATAGCAAACAGTTTCCCAGCTACACTATGCTGGGTAGTTTGCATGCAGCAGGTTTATCACTCATTCACTGAAAACAGCTGCCTGCTGCGACTGGAAACAAGGTTTTATGAGAGTGATAAAAGTCATGCAAAACATTAAAGTTGCCATAAAGCTAAAACATTTAGCTAAACAATACTAAAAGCACTTGTCACAAGTGACACTTTTCACATTATACTTAATATCATTTATTGTTAACATAATAAGACAAAGGCGCCAGATTTATTTCAGAAGTGGTGGGGGGCCAAAAAGTCTGGGGCTTGTTTTCGGCACTCAAGTGACTCATTCTGCTTCAACGACTGGCAAAGTTGGCTCATCGTTGACTGAGACTGTTCAACACAGTGAAAGACGCATTGCAATTAACTGAAAGCCCCCCTTAGCTGAACCTCCCTCTTTTACTTTGGTTTCCCATCTATACAACAGGCCCACTGGTAGCTAGAGCACAGAGCAATGTAACACACAGCAGTTCTTGGTTGCAGTGTGCACAATATGCATTTAGAGCTCAGCCCCAGCTCTACTTGTGGACACAGCATGCTAGCACCAGCATGCTAACTTGAGGACACATGACACAGGATACATCGACTCTTTCTGCATTTTACCAGAACCCATTATATTTCTATGTACCCCATCCTTGCATTTTCTCTGCTGTGCAGGAATGTCACAACTAAATTGAATTAAATTTGTTGTCAGTGAATGCAATCTAGCAAATTTGTACTATATGCCTGTACTTCATAGGATTTACAAACAAGGGATGTTTGTCAGTGTCATCCACCCCCTTTCTTTACATGACAGTGTAACCCAGGACATGGACCTTCTTTAAAATATTCAGTCCTCTGACAGATCCTAATGGTTTCATCTAGTGGGGGTATGCAGGATGCTTGACATTGGCACTGGACAGCCAGCTTGTTTGCTTAGGGAAACGAGTTTGATAGATCCCCCTTTTAAGACTCCAGTGAGGGAGAGTTTAGATGTCATGCACCATTAGCCTGTGGCTCAGTGTGGTTCCAGCATATTGCACGTCTCATAAGGAGAATGGATGCAAACTTCAAAATGACAAGGAAATGGCTGTCAGATTTGTCTGGTGTTAAGACACTAAAAGTGTGTGAGAAAATAATTTCTGTGGACGGGGGAAAAAAATCTCTTGAGAAAGACGCAATCGGTATGTTCATCTCAGCCGGGCCTCCATTTAGCCTTGAGCAAGGACATCTGGTCACCTAAGTGGTTCCCAGTACATCTGAGCTGACACACACACACCAGCAGAGCTTCTCTTAATATTCATATGCTCGACTTATGTTTGCTTTACCCCTGGCTTGTAGTTGTGCAACAGTTTAATTTTCAGCATCAGTGGCAGAGAGGACCCACTTGAATGCAACGATACTCATGTCAGCAGAGATCCCATGTTGGATTCAGGCATCCAGTACAGGCCTGTAATTTGATTTCCTATCAGTTATTTGGTTTCACATTCTAAACTATATACTCTGGGGTATGTAGTGTAGAAGACTTTAAACTGTTGAGTCAGTCTGAGGAAAAAAAACTTTCCAACAATTTAATTTAAATTTTACCAGTTTCTCACAGGTATAAGATGAGTTCACACAGCCACTTTGCAGGTGGCTGATTATAGTGAAAAATACAAAAATTTGATCTTTCATTCATCTCTAAAGAAGCAGATAAGCCAAAATGTTATGCTGTGGCCCAACAGCTGCCACATGTGCAGATCCATACCCAACAAAAATGTGCTTGTACATAATGATCTTGGTCAACCGAGGAAGCTTTTGCCCACATTTTACTGCACTGACTTATGTGTTGTTACAGATGCCTCCACAGTCTAAGTGACTGCAGTTAAGCAGTGCTGAGTGTGGGGCTTTAGACCAGATTTGATTTGTCTTATTTAAGAGTCCACTCTGTAGCTCGTTCCCACACAAAGCTGGTGTAAGTTTTGCTGCAGTTGCTTAGCAGCACTTTCTTTTTTTCGCCCCACAACTTAAAACCTGCAACCCCCTACAATGCGAACAACCTCAAGTACCCCAAACCCACATCCCCCTGCTCTGCTCCGTTCTGCCGTGGCACAGGCCCGGGAGGCAAGCAGTTGACCCGAGCCATTACACGGTGTTTATGACCCACGGAGAGCAGCTGAGGGCCCCCGCTCTGTGAATTTGTGCATCTTCGAGAATGCGGGCCCTGCTGTGCTGCTAATGGGCCCTATCCAAGATGCCCCTCACCGCTCCCCCGCTTGTCTCCCTGAAGAAGTGGGTTACTACCTCTTTGGATATCAGATCTCTTCTGCTGTGAATTCCTCCAGAGATTCCTCTCATCAAGAGGGATGTGTGGTTGAGAGCACAAACCAAAAGAAAAAAAAAATGTAATGATTGATATGAATAATTTCAGACAGACAGTCTCACTATAATTCACCTACATGTCCCACTGTCACCATTGCTCCAGAGTAGAGTGGTGGAACAGCATGGTCTGGTCATGTGAATAACAAGCACTTGTTGCATCACTGGGCTCATGTTAAGTGTAAAACATGGTTTGTTGTTGTATGTTTGAAACACTTCCCTTCCCATATAATCATCCAATTTGCCACTTCAGCTCTGTGTAATTATTCCTAATTCAATCACAGAGCATTGTAATTCCCAGATTTATGACATTTTTACATATTTTCCAACATTTTTGAAGGTATGGGAAAAGTAGAAATTGTCTGGCTAGCAGTGTAATTCATTCAGGTGCTCGTCAAATACTTGCAAGATGCTGAAATACATGTAAAACAAACATGCATTAAGTAAAAAAAAAAAGCAACATCTTTGAAGGTCTCTTTAAAGGTATGCCCATGATCCACAATATGTCTATGAATTAAAAAAAATCTAATGGTTCAAACCCAGATTGATATAACATGATTTCAAACATGGCTCCATGCCTTTTCTTGCTTCCTTGAGATGAACTGCATTATCCAAGTGTGAATGCGCCCCGTTAAAGTACAGTGTTTGTCCAATGGCAACGCTTTGACTTGCAGGACACCCCTGATAGGATCTCTGTTTTTCAGGTTGCAGTGTGGGCCAACGATGGGGACGCAGTGTTCATCAGGGAGTTCACTCTGATTCGACGAGACCACCTTCCAGAAGAGCCTCTCCATGATGTCGGCCAAAAACCAGAAGACCCTGTAAGTGCCTGATTGGAAAACACCGCGTTTTAATTTCAAACATAAAGCTCCAATTTTTTTTATCTCTTTACAATTGAGAAAAGAAATAAATTGAAATGTCAGACAACACTAAATCAGCCAAATAAATCTGTTGCAGTGTGTTGATGTAACACACCACACCACAGGAGTGAAAAATCAGCTATTTTCCACCTCAGTAATGAATCCACTTGAATGATGATCATGGGACAATGGGAGTGGAGGGTGGCCTGACCTGGATTGATGTGAAACAGGGCAGTGCATGCAAACACACACACTTCACGCTCGTTCACACACGTTCGAGGGTGGGGTGGCTTTTTTTTGCATCACATTACTCCCACTCTGTCATCACCTTTGATGAGACATGAGTCCTGGCCGTAGCAGTTTTCTTAAGCCGGTCTCTCACTCAGATGTTTTATCTAATTAAGTGGGAGGGAGGGTTGAGCTGCTGTTGTCACAGAAATCAGCGAGCGGCTCGCCTATTTCATCATTCCTTTGTGATGCGATTAGTTCTGGCGCAATTTCAGAGGCGTCTAGAAAAATTGATCAAAGTTTTTTTTTAATGGTATTATCACTAACAGGAGTGCTATCTAGAGGTGAATGCTTGTATTTGCTGTGAGGACATTATGTAATTGACCAGACTGTACTCTGTTTGTTCTGGTTTACGTGTATTTACCCACACATATGACCTCCTCCGTCAGGTGAAAGGTGAAAAGTCCTCCCGACGCAGCTTTCACAAGCCTCCATGCTTGACTAAATGACCCTTTGAACTTAACATATAGAATATTCCGCAGCCCTCTACACCCTTTGAACGCTGATCAACGCACTGACGTGTCTTTTGTAACAGATGATCTGCTTGAACTTGCCATCACACAGGATCATGATGGCTTGAACATTCACATGTGTAGGATTGACTTACAGATGAGTGGCGACCAGAGGTCATTTTCAGTTTTAAGAGGGGAGCAGAGATCATTCTGGACATGCTCTCTTTCAGAGATGTAATATTCATGTTAACTGTGCCCGACCCAGTATCTTAAAGTGACCTGTATTTGACAGTATTTTGGTCTATCTTTACTTTTTACATGCTCTTCTATATCCCAACGGCAGACTTAATGGAAACCCCATTTAAAAATCTCTGTTCAAAGTTAAGAATGTAAAGGCAGTGGTACATGCTCACACTGCTGTAGTTGGAAACCACAAACGTCTATCTTTGCAGCATTTAGATTTCATGTTGTAGCCAAGCAGCAGTGTGATTTATAATGCGCTGACCTCAAGCAAATTTTTTGAATTTGTAACAGCGAGTGATTTTCAAACCAAACATCACACAAACTGCATTTATATATCCAGTCCACCATATGACATTCAAGACATCCAAGTATCAGTTGCTCTTCAACACACAGGCGCAAATAAGGTGCCTTGGTACTAATCGAACTTCTCATTCCCCTTTACTCTAAATGAAATGAACAGTTCAAATTTGATTTGCTTTCTGCCGAAGAGATGGAGAAAGAGAGCGATACCTCTGTCATGGTTATATGCCAAATATGAAGCCAGTGCCAGAAGACAGTTAGCTTAACTTAACATAAAGAGTGGAAGCAGATAAAATCTGTCAAAAGCACATATTGACACAATATGTTAATTTTTTTAAATTGTTGTTTTTAAAAATCAGTTTTGTACAGATTAATCAAATGCGATATAACATGTTGATTAGTAAACTTTAGGTAGACAGATTTTGTTACCTTCCTTCTGCTAAGGTAGGCTAACTGACTACTGGTTGTAGCCTTATATTAAATATGATTATGCAATGGAATAGTTCTCATATAGCTCTCTGTCAGGAGGTGAATAAGCATATTTTCAAAAATATTGAGCTCCTCTTTGAATTACTGAGCTTCAGAGGAGGTTTGAATTTTGGGGAGAGCCAGGCTGGCTATTTGAACCTGCTTCCAGTGCTAAACTAAGATAAGAAAGGTTCACTTTGACCTTTAACCCTGTTACCATGACAATACAGAAAATTATTTTTATGGATTCAGGGTCAGAAACTGAATGTAACCAGTACGAGGTTTATTTCACATACATGTGAACGGCAGGACAGGTTAAAAAGTGGTGTCTTGAATGGAAAGGCCATCCTTTGCTACATGTACGATGCTAACATGTCTTCACGTCTTCAGATGGGGAGCCTGCAGACTCCCAGGAGCCACACTTGTGATTCCTTTCAGCACTTGGTCGATTTCGCTCTCTGTGCGCCTGTAGTGCTGTTCTATGTTGGATCTTGGTTCAATATTAAGCTTGATTCCAAGCCAAGACAAACGCAGCTTAATTAGCAAGCAACCCAGGAGGCGGATCTCAGACTCCAAAGTGTATTCCCTTTCTCTTGTTTAACTTTCATGAGTATGTGCCAGGGTCGGGTGGTGGGCAATAAGACTGACCTCCCCAGCACCCTTTACCCTATCCCTCAAGGGGACCACAGATGAATTGTTCTCTCTGAAGGAAAGTGTTTTTCCTGGCAGCCTTAGCAAGAGCTACTTCGACAGAATAGAGCTGTCTTAAACAGCTAAGGCCCAACATACCTTTGGAAATTAACCCATATTTATTATGTGATGGCAAACATGTACTGTAGAGCTTCAACAATGTCAGCGCTCATAAACAAATATTAAGTAAGTTTATTGGGATGAGAAGTTCCTGAATCAATGTGTGTGGGGGGTCTGATGGCTGAAATGTTGGCTGCTGAGTCTGAGAAAGTCTTTTTCCCCCTCTGTAACATGACTGAATGAGTAAGGCTGTGAAGATAAACAGAAAAGCCGGTCATAAATCTCACTCCGACTATGCCCACTCATTGTTTGGCCATGAATGAATTTTTCCAGCATTAGTTTGACGTGCTGCAGCTTTGAGAGCAGCAAGGAATTGAAAAGCTGCAAAACATGTTTTAATGGTGACAAACTCTTTGTTAGGTTTTGTTCAATTGTCACATTTATTTAGCTGCAGGGAGACAACTAATCTGTCAGTGACTCGCTGTAAAAGTGAAACTTTAAAGGTTAAAGTGGACTTTGAAACCCAATCTGTTGAGAAGTCTCTGTTCCGAAGGCGACGCGCAGGTGGCAGCTGCTACTCAACCTCGGCCTGATTGATGGAGAAAGAGAAGAGAGAAAACGAGGACATGAGAACAAGTGTTGCAAACTTCTGACAATTGTCAGAACGTGAAATCGAGAGTTGGGATAGAAGAGGAAGAAATGGCCTTTGGAAAAAAAAGAAAAGGAGATAGAAAGAGAGACACACCACAAGGTTTTCTCCTCCGCTGGCTGCAGTCTAGACGGCAAACATGATCGTCCTGTCAACAGATAACTTTAAAGTGGGTTACAGAAAGGTGATCCTTCATTTACCGGATGAGTGTGTGTGTGTGTGTGTGTGTATATACATGTCTCAGTTCAGTTTCTGCTTCCATTGTGTGATCGTGAAGTTTCCCACAAGCAGCACTGGCCTCAGTAACTGCATGTAATCTATTCCATGTATTCATTTTGCTTTAAACACACTTACGTGTTCATGGTATACATGAAACTGACTCGTCGGTCTTTTACATAAAAACACATTCCTCTCTCGACTTTGTCATGATAACAAATCGTACATAATTACACAAAGCCAAACTGTGATGTCAGATTCTGTTTAAAGCTGCATTAACTGAATGTTTGGCCACTAGGGGGCATCTGCCAAGGCCATGGTCAGACTCTTAATGAAGCTGTTATGACTCACATGTCAACAAACAGCTGCCATTTTCACATTCAATATAAAAATGTATTTGGACCCATGTTTCTTTCCACCTGAGTGCAACATTTAGTGATCTCCACTGACTCTTGAGAGAAATATCTTGCTCTTAGCAGCTGTGTTCCTCAGTTAATTGCTAACTTTATCTGCTCCTTGGTTCGGTGCAGGGCAGGTGGTGTTCAGTGGGTTTATCAGAGTTGCCTGCTGGGATCCAGGTTAATGAAAGAGGAGTTTGTGGGCCAGAAAATCAAAACAATAAGCTAAAAAAAGGTTAATAAAAACTGGTGGTTGGGAGATAAATCTCTGGATGTCATTATGAGCAAAGCCATGCACGTTTCACATATGTCATTTGATCACTTTAATGTAGAAATGACATTAAGTTAAAAAATTAGTGTTGCTTTAATGAAAAATAGTACTCATAAGTGGTTCCATTGCTCTGTAAACCACCTTATGCTACTTAGATGATTGCTGCTGTTGGTCGCATGTTGTGTTGTCCATACCAATAATGGCCGGGATATTACGGGTTGTGACAGTGTTTGGTAATGACAGTCATCAGAGCTCGGTTTTGCAGCAGTGACTTGAGGCCTGCTGTGAGGACACTTCCACCTTGCCTGTCTCCACATGTTTCATGGTTACGTCCATTTGTGCTGTTTGATTTTCTCACCTTTCCTCCCTCTCATCTTTCTGTTCCATGTTTTGTTAGACGTCTCGTCCTCTCTGCCCTCTGCCTCTCTCACTTCATCACATGCCAAGCAATCCGGGCCTTAATGTTTTTACATGCTCAATTGCACCTCAGGCAGTAACAGTCAGGGGCATTTTTTTCCCTTTTTTTAAAAAAAAAAAACCTTCAGGGTGAATAAATGCAGAGACGGTTCTGCCTTTTGGCAGGGTGTCAGGGTTTGGAGTAATTGAGGTTGGGCGAGTGGGGCCAAGGGCCAGTCGGGGTGGCAAGCAGGGGGAGCGCTCAGTGGCCGAGGCAGCGGCGGCTCGTTGAGCGAGGGGCCCATCGCTCAGCTGCACGCTGCCTTGGCAGCTGTGTTTTCCATGCAGCGCCAGGTGGAAAGGGCAACAGTCTTGCACAATTAAACACTTCATTTGTCTTCATTAAAAGGATGGGCATGTTAGTTTTGGCCGGCAGAGAGGATGTTTAGGCTCAAGTTTTTTCTTCTATGGGCTGTGCCCCCTGGTGTTAACACCACTTCAAGTTAAAGCTTTAGGGGATTTCAGAGCTTTTAATGGCACGAAGTTGGCTTACTTTTAACCAGTATATATAAACTTTATAGCCTTAAAGGTATCCTGTGGAATTTTTGACCACTAGTAGTGCTGTCGAGCAAAGTCTAAAGAGTAGGTCCCAGTTCTGTTAGTAGGTCATGCACTTGCACAAGGATGCACATGCACGCACATACAGTCCTGCCCATAGTATTCCACAGATTTAAAGTTTGTTGGTTTAACATGGTCAGAAGTATAGCAATGGGCCAACAAAGGCAAGGCAGACGACGACGGCTAACATGGGTAGTTTATGGACCGCTAGCAAGGAAAGGACATGGATGTGAACCATGTGGGTTTCGAACTCTTCCAAAATAATTAGGTGTGAAAATGATTTATGAGGAAGGAAATGCAATCAATACATTTATGAGCCTCAAGACCAACAAAAAAACAAAACAAAACAGAGTACACTTAAAAGAATAGCTCGACATTTTGGAACACACACCAAGATTGAGATGAGAAGATTGATGTCAATCCATTGGCTGGGACCAGTAGCCAGGCAACCAGTGCAGACTCCAGGAAGTTCCTGCTCCAGGCCAAGAAATAGTCTGGCACATAACACTGTGTAAAAAGGAGAACCATCCTTTTTATGCTTCGGTTTTTGTATGTGTAATGTGTTAATTTGTGAGCTCCGGAGGTGCTGGTTTGGTGAATTTTGTTCCGAGCCAGGTTAGTGCTTTCAAGAAAACAAGAAGACGAATAAGCATATTACCCAAAATGTCAAAAACTTCCACTTCAACTTGTTCCTCTCCTTTGTGTCACCATTCTCCCTTTTGAATGTCAGTGCTCAGATACTAAGAATTTGGCAAGTGAAAAACATTGTGCAGAAATGACTAGGGTGGTCTTTTTATTGGCTTAATCTCATCAATACATTCCATGCAGGAACACTAAAGACATACTGGAGCAGAGGAGCATTCACTGACATGCTGTCCTTTGCATTTTCACACAGTTCCCACTCTTCTCTGCCCACCGTTAATAAAAAGCACGACATGTCTCATCCCAAACTTGTGAATTCATTGTTTTTGCTCATAGTTATTGACTGTCAGACTTGTTTTCTTTAGAGAAATCTGTCCACGTTGCACGCTGTTTACTCAGTTGTTTATTAGAAACACTGTCTCCATGTGAAGCTGCTCGTGCCGTGGTTGGATTGAAAAACCTCGGCTCCAAACAGCAACTTAATAACTGCTTTTGTGAAGCCAGTTAGCCGTGAATGCCAGTGTTTGTTTTTGCATAGCCAGCTATCTGAAAGATACCTTGACTCTGCTGAAATTTGTTCGCGAGACAGTCCAGGACAACACTTCTTTGGCGCTAAGAACTATGTCCAATGTGCTTTTAAAACAAGAAAAAGAAAGGACTGAACAGGCGAGCAGTGAATTAGGAGACATTTGCCTTCCTGACTTGTGCGCTTTGGCTGGCTGACTGGTGTTTGGCACATGTGAGCACTGTTTGGAGGCTTGGTCCCAGCGCTCTTGAAGAAAGTGCTGAGTGCTGGTGAATGTGGTGTAAAGCCACGTGGCTTTGGACTGGGGATCTTTCTCTCACCCCGGTGTTTGTTCCATCAACATATGTGTTCAGTAAAGCCTTGGCCCTCACAGTGCCACATCGAATATCTCCCCCCTGCTTGATGTGGTCTCACACCAATCCACTGTGGGTGCTGGAGTAGTGTTGCTGAGGTAATACCACCAGGGACAAGACTTCACCACAGCACCCACATAACAAATGTGGGTGTGTGTGAATACAAGCTGCCAGTAGTGTGTCTGTTGCTGGCTACCGTTGCACGAACACTCCCATCTGCAGAGACTCTTACCCTCATATAATATATATCCCTCAGTTGTTTGTATTTGCATGCTGACATGTGCTGCGTTGTGCAATATGGGAATCCATGTGTATATGATTTCTGCTCCTTTAACAGTCAACACTATCACATGTCACCTTGCACATCTACAACATCCAAAACTATGCCTTTGATTAATGGGTAAATCCCTGCACCCCCCCCCCCTTCCCGTCATCGTCCTCACATGCTTCTCTCCTCACCCGCTGCTCCTCCTCGGCGTGTGAAGGCACGCACACATTTTCTGGGCGAGTGATTGATTTCTAATTGTTTACACTTCTGGTCGCACTCCCTGTTGCAGATGTTTGTATTCTGCATTCACACAGGCATGCGCAGGCACAAACAAAGACACACTTGTACAATGGGGATGTGTTGATGCCAAAAGGTTTCATCCAGGAATTTTTGGATGTCTGGGTTTTGGCACTGCATGTACTAATTGCCTCCAAGTTGTGGCGATTGTTACCGTTAAGCCTCTTATTTTATTTGATTTTGTTGGTTCTGCACATGGGCAGGTGGGCAAGATCGTTCAAAGCCTTTGCCATGAATGTGGTTTCATACTGGTTGAATAAGAGGGTAATAAGAGAAAAATAAATATTGCAGCCAAACAATAACATTTCAACCTAACAAGTTCTTGCTCTGCATGCTCCCCCACCCAAATTCTTGGATTTTACAGCTGCTTCTAAAAGTCAACAGAGATGTTGCTTTGAAATGAAAACGAGTCTAGGACACCTTATGGTTCTTGACTTGAAATAAACCCACTATCTGAAGGGTGGCAGTTGTTAACTTAAATGACTTCAGTAGCACTCCAATGTAAGCTTCTGTACGAGGTGTTCATAGTGGGCCCTTGGCTCAGGCAACCTGCAGTATGTAGCCAATATCCAGTGTAAGCAACAATCTTATCCTGAGTTACAGCAGTAATAACCTGCTGCTGAAGGATCCCTGCCACCCATGCGTAGCAGAGTTTAGGTTAAGCAGTGAGTAAGGTGCAACCCAAAACGGACCCCTGTCTTTAATGTGGGTGCTAATGGCTCTGTGTGGTACTGGTTGGGCATGTACCGTGCAGTGCAAGAACAAACACAACATATATCCCAGTTTTCCAACCTGGAAAGCCCTTTCCTGTTTTGCTCTCTGTAGATTTGGCTTTCTGTGTCTACAGCTGAGTGGTTTACTGGAAGGAGGGGTGGCAATTTAAAGGTCAGGTGCTTTTTTCTGAGGGACATTAATGCCACCGTGGTTCAAAAAATGCCTTATTAGACCAGGGACATTTCACAACAGGGAGATTTTGTAATCAAGGGGCATCGCCCTGAGCAGCATCAGGATAAACCGATGGTGGTGATTGGGAGGTAGAGGGAGAGACAAAGGGCAGAGAGAGAATCATATTTAAAAAGACAGCAGTGAGATGATAGCCTCGTAATGAAGGTGTGTCACTGTCCTATTGGACAGATGTGACCAGCTGATGAGAACAGCTGATATTTCAATTGACAGCTGAGATGATGAGTGAGCATGTGAGAGGAGTGAATGCAGGATGGTATGAGCAATAAGCTCCAGGCCTAAACATGCAAAAGATATTTAAGTCCAACCAGTGCAAAGGTCACTGTGATACACGAAACACATTTTTGGCCTTAACTCAAGAAGTCATACACTAATTACGACAAAATTTCACACTAATGTCTCATAGGACAAAATGAAGAAGTTAAGAAGAAGGCTGTGATTCTAGTTTTGCAGCATTATAATCAACAACAGTGTCCTTCAGCTCAGTGTAAGTCATTTTGGATGACAGCAAAAGCTTTGTGTCCAAAACTGTAATTTAAACTCATAAAGCAGCAGAGCTTGTCTGTCTGTTAGTTGGATCTTACGGTCCTTTACAGGCCGGTGCTTAAGTCGACATCTCTGGTTGCGCAGGACTGACAGCGTATTGAAAGAAGGTTTTGATCTTCACAGTGAGAACATGGTGGTCTCGCTCTGGTGCATCACTGCAAACTGGTGTAAGCTTGTGTGAGCGTAAACATGAGAAAATCAAGACCATGATAGTGTATGTGTGGAGACCTACAGCAGGCCACACACACACACACACACACACACACACACGCAGTTTTTTGCTGTAAGGGAGCCCTGGGAGAGAAAGTAATCTGTTCACAAACCACAAAATTGAATAATGACCCTGACACTCTTCCAAGCTCAAAAGTGAACAGTGCTTGCAACACAAGAAGGAACACTTACACCAAATCTTTATGCAACACAGGAGTAAGCTTTTGACTTCGAATTAGCATAATTTAAGGATCTCTTTACATTGTAGGTAAAGATTCATTTGAATGTCCCATGCAGTCTCAGTGCAGTGCTCACACACACACACACACACACACATGCACATGTGCACACGCTAATCTCCTGCAGGGCATAGAGCAGAGGAGTTTGCCTGTAAATTGTGCCTTTGTCTGTAAATTGAAAGGACACACACATGCACATTTTTTTGGTGCAGCCAGTTTGACTAAACCCCTCTTATTTTGCAAACCTGGCAGGTTAGCAAAATATTAGTTGGCTTTACCACAAGAGCAGACGAAGGCCTTTGAAAGGTTTTTTAGATACTGTGCGATTTTCTGCTAATTAGCTTGAGTTTGTGTTCTTTGGTTGCAAAACTACAGCTGTGCTAACAAATCCAAAGTACACAAAGACCTCTGCCAAACTAAACGTCCAGAGGAAAGGTTAAGGTGTAATGATGACCTGTACAGTAGCACAGTTCCGAGCAGGACAGATGAATACTGCACATGATGTGTGACTGTATTCAGTGTCTCCTCATCAGAAATATGCTGGTGGTATAAGTTTTTTCCCACCAGAAACATCTTATGTAAGCAAAGATGACATGGCCTCGTGGTCTTCCACAGATCTTGCACGTTGCTCTCTCCGTTGAACAACAACTCTAGTGTGGTCGTGGCGTAATTGGTCTCACCCACGAGTACTGATGCATGAGGTTTACAAATGCTCTTTGGGCTGATTGTGAGCACGGCCCGTTCTCTGATTAGAACTTGAGTGTAGAAACCACAGAGGCCTCCGCAAACCGTGCCTTTTCTTATTCATCCAGCAACGTGCTATTAATTCCAATGATGTTTCCCAGATGCATGCACCGGACATTGAATTTGGACAAGCTGATGTTCAGTGCAGCAAAAGTAGTGTGATGTGAAGGTTTTATTTTGTTTGTTTTTTTCCCCCGATCAGCTTTATGAACCAGTAAAACTATACTAAAATATACATTCTGGAAAACAGCACAAAATTGAGATCTATTCAGAAGTCAGAGGTGGATATAAAAGTGGACTTTTTTACACAAGAAATAATAAAAGGAAACGCCCCACTCAGTTCAGTATGGAGCAGCATCTGGCGCTTTAGGGGATGTGCATCCTCCCACAACATGCATGCAAACTTCCTGGATTCCCTTTCCCCTGCTGTTTTTTTCCAGAATCCCGACAATGAATGGTCACCCAGCGGAGCATCGAAGCTTCCAGATTTATAGGCCCTTAGTGCAGGATGAAGGTCCCGCGATGAAAACATTGTCTGGAGGCCTCAGGCTGGGAGCCAGGGTGTTAGTTGACTAAAGACAACTATTCAGGTTACATTGTCCCCCGATGAAAAGTCTGCATTGTGTTGTTCTGCAATGTGTCTGTAAAGATAGTCTGTCTATGATTTATGGTATTAATCTTTGCATCACCACGGAGCCAAATGTGAATGTCTGTGGTAACAATATAAAGCCATCAATCACTTGATCACTGAAGAAATCATTAGTATTGCACCGAAAGCAGCAAAAGCTCATCTCCATTCAGTGAGAAATGAAAAAATATTGGAACAGAATTAGGAGGGAAAAAAAAAGGAAAACATCTTTTTCAGCTCATTGCAACTGACCCCTGCGATATTAAGCAGAGTTTTATTTCCTCAAAGTGAGGAATGTGGCGTATGCTGTTAGGTTATGATTTGTGGCGCCTTGGGTTTTACAGGTTGAACCGCGAGCAAATGAGCAACGTTTCTCACAATCAGTTTTTCTGAATGACCTCACTGGGATAATGATAGGGGATGAAGCGCGGCAGAGGAGCTTCTCTTCTGCTCCATCTCTCACTGGACTGCCGCAGATGATGGAGTGGGGGGTGGAGGTTGCGAGGGATGAGGGCGAGGTTTTAAGGCCTGGCGCTGTTTCGCCCCCAATTGCAAGGCGGCACGCTGCAACAGACAGCAATTAGAGGGCGCAGAGTGAAGCCCTCCTAGATGAGCTCAGGCTGCGGCTCCTGTCTGGCACGCTCAGATACACCAGCGCTCACACATGGGCCCCGCTGGCTGCTTTTCCTTTCTCATCCTGTTTGTGTACGTCCTTACATCTATGTTTGCGAGAATTTGATGACGTCAGTAAAGTATCTGCCGATGATTTAAAATGTGTACATATGTGTGATGTATGGGTATGTATATAAGGAGGGATTATTAATGCGTCTGATGCCAGAAGCTATGGGTTTATGTAAACTTCTGCCACACTTGAGAAAGCTTAGACCACCCCAAGCACTCCAGACAAGTCTCGTCAGTGTTTGTCCTTCTATTGCACCTCCCGTGGTGTGTATGTGTGTGTCCAAGGGTCTTCTACGGTGCTACATGGAATTGAAACTGACCGTTAGAGCTCAGAGAATTGCTCTCCTTTCTCTAGAGTTTTCATAGAAACCCTACTCCTGCAATTACTAATGAACATCTTATTGGCCCCTCTTGCTAAGAAATGTCTCATCTCTCTCTCTTTCCTTGGCTCTGACCTCTCTGTAAAGGTCAGAAGTCAGATTCAAGATGTGTTTGATCTCTTGCTCACTGACACTTTGGATGCTGATGAACATAATCATCATTTTCAAGTTCAAAAATGTGTCTTTACAACCTGCTGAAGAGCTTTTGAGATGAGCGCTTGTAGTTTTGTCTCTCACACACAAGATGCTGCTCTTGAGCTGCAACAGAAGATATTTCAGGTGTTGAAAAGTCCGTGATGGCTTTCTCTTTCTTTCATGACAATGCTGTCACTCAAAATTGATTCTCTGGTCTCTGAGAAAGTGTATCTACACATATTTTAGAAGATCTGTGTAGTGGAGCCTTTTCTATCTTCTTCTTCTTTCTTAGAAAACATAAGGAAGAGAATCCAGCCCCTGGAAAATAGTTTTCAATTAGGGGTCAAGATGGAAAGAAGTAAGGCTGGGCATTATTATGGCTCCTCTCCTGCTGTTCGGTTTTACTGCCTGAGCAGCCGTGCCTGTATAACACCTCACTGGTAGGGAGTTCACTACAGTAGCATATTTAGACAGCTGTAAGCCCAAAAGCCTCTGAGAAAACAGGGTAGAGGGGTTTTTATGTGGGAGCGGGATGGGATGGGGGTGCGCTGATCCATTGCAGCTCTCTTCCTGTGCGGTTACTCCTCAGTCAAGCATCCAAATGTTTCCTCTCCCTCTCCATCACCTGGGCAAGCTTTGACTTGATGCTATAACCTTAAAGGAGGACTCAGGAGGATTTGTTTTCAAGAGCGTGCACGTGGCGATTTTGTTTTGTAAACTGTGAAAGAGTAACTTGATGAGATTTCCACATTTCTACAGTGCTATAAAGGAACGCAGGCCGAGGTGTGAGTTTTGCAGTATAAACGGACTTTTCTCAAAGTGTATTTAAGGGAATGATGCATTACTTGGCATGCAAACATGTGCAGTCTATATATCACACAGTTCCTCGTCTCTTTCTCAGTCTTCTTCTCGTTCTCTGTCCCTGTAATGCTCACCCTTATGCACACAAACACATTACCCACACTACCCTCAGACTGCATAGATACAGACTTCCATGGTGAGCGGCAACCTATCATCATTGCACAAATCCTGTAACTCCATATCATAGATAATTTGACACTTCCCCATGCAATCATTACCCACAGACTTTAAGGCGAGGAAAAAGAATTTAAGATGCCGCCCTCGACCTTCATGTAGGCCACATCCTAAAACTGCTCACTGAACAGTAGTTTTACGCCTGTGTCTACTGATTTGACTGATGGTTTGTTCAGTTGGGTGCAGCAGAGGCAAGCTGTGAACACAAAATTGGCATGCTATCATGTTTTAAGTTGATGCGGTGAACTTGTTGCAAACGGTTGTCAGAGGGAAACATGTGGCTCTTTAGCTCCTATGTGTACCATGATGTTCAACAGCTATTCGCTTACTTTGTTTATTGCTGGGCAGGTAGCATACAGTGTGTTTTAAGAGCTTTTCCTGCTGAAAACAGCTGCCAGCTGCAGCCAAAAACAAGGCTATGAGAGTCGTGAGGGTGAAACAAAAGGCTGGAAAACCACGAGAATGAACTGAAAAACTGAGGGAGCTGCTGAGCTGCATGGTATTCCATTACAACAAGCGACCCCTTTCACAAGCAAGCAGTCATGCAATCTGTTGTTAATGTAACAAGATAAAAAGTCCACATCCATGCTAGTGACTCTGTGAGGCCGTACTTAAGGACAGAGATGCTAAATCCCAACTTCAGCATGCTTTAGCAAGTAGGCTAATGTTTACCATGTTCACAGTCTTACCAGTTCGGCCTGTATCTGTGATGGTGCATCTGCAATGCGTTTTTGTTCCATCCTCCCCTCGACTGCAAACCCCCCATCGAGTGTGCTTTGGAAGCAGAGTGCTTTGCCTGCCTGATTCTTGCTCAGATTTTGGTAGGCTTCGTAGAGAAATGGTTCCTTTTTTGTCTGTTTTAATTGAAGTTATTGTTTATACATGATTGATGTGATGACTGCACAGGGTGTTTTATTTTGAAAATTTGCCAGCTTCTCTTCACTGTTCCTGTGCCTGGCTTCCTGTCTGGCTCGATCTGCTCTGTGCTGATTGATGTGTCAAAATAGACTCCGTGCCCGATGGAATTGCACTCATTGACCAGAACGGCAGCGATCAGCTCCACGATCTCAAAACACAGTAGGATTCATCCTCTGGGGAACATGAATGTCTGTATAAAATTTCATGGCAATCCAATCCAAATGGTTGAGATATTTTGGCCAAGACGAAAGCGGTGGACTTCCTGACAAACTGATGATAAAATACTGATATTTAAACACCATTGACAGGTCTGATATTACACAGAGGATGTCAGTAATTTGATAAGCGTGCCATGCCGCTACTTAGAGCTAATACCTCTTCGACAGATTCATAATTTCTCCCCACAGCTCTCAGCACAGCATTCTGTTGGCACCACTGGTCCGCCTCTTCAGTTGGCTAAGATGCCTCTGCTGTTTCGCCTCTGGTTCCATACAGAGCAGTGATGTCAGCTGTTTCTTTCGCCAGTATCTTGTGGTAACACTTCTTGGACTCTTGAGTTTCTTCAGACTTGGCATTGCGCAGCTACTGCAGCCTACTGTCCTGCTTTTTTTCCATGGCGAAGAGAAGCTGTAAAGCTCCTCTTCACCGTTGGGCAGGAGTCTGAGGGGAAATTTGGAGGGAAGGATGGGTATTTTTTTGGAATCGTGTTTATCTTGAGGCTTTGGTGAAAAACCATAATATGTGTCCCGTGGGCCATATTTCCTTGTTGACCTACGAGTGAGCGCTCTGTATTTGATATGCCAGTGGTTTTGGGGAAAAAACGTGCAGGATGGCGGGCGTGTGAGTGCGCCTTTTCCATATAGATCTGCGATCTGCTCAATGGGTTTCGACAGGCCGAGCTGAAACGTTATCCAGTAAGTTTTATACAAGAGGAATGGAAAGAGAAAAGACGACTTGATGGAGTGACAGTCTGAAAAGGAGTGAGGCTTAAAGAGAGAAAATGCAGATGAAATGGAAGTGTCTACGGCTCAAATGAGTCACTGCACGTGCTCTTTTTCCACTCTGCCTTCGCCGCTCTTGTTCAGGGTGTCTCTCACTGTCTCTCATTCACTTCCTTGTCTTTTCCTGTTCATGCTGTGGTAATAAAGAGCCCTAAAGTCAGCCAAATGAAATGACGATCTGTTTATGACATTTTCATCAAACTTCACACATTCTGATGGATAAATGTCATCATCCCTCCCTCTGCCTCCCGTTTCGCAGTTTGGTTGCATCTTCTAAGCGTCTCTCAGCTGATTACAGAAGCATATGGGTGAGGAATGCTTGATTGCAGAGCAGCACTGTGGCAGGCTGATGGATTGTTTCCTCTCTCTGAATGTGGGTGCTGCAGGACAAAGCCCAGTTGATGTGTTGAAGTGTGGCTGCTTGAAAGAGCTGTCAACACTCCCAGCACCATGGCAAGCGCTGGACAGAGAGGCACGTTGCGTAAGAACTCTCCAATATAGAATCAAATAAAGATGGATAAAATTTAGCGCTTGTGAACTGATGTTCAGAAATAATTTCAAAGGCTATTGATGTATACCTCCGTAAATCTTTTTTATGATTTGAGCATGTCTAAGTAAAATATGTGCACATATTTTGTAGCTGGTTAGTTTTTTGGCGCTGCTTTTACGGCCAAAATCAGGGTCACATTTGCGTTAACTGAATGTGCATGCATGTGTGACTTTTAGTGTTGGAACTTTAACTTGCTGAGCTTCACACACATTTTTCTGCTTTGAATCTGCACACATATGACCACAAAAGCCTTTCTTTTGAGTGGTTGTGTGTTGTTGTGATTTGTACACAGATTTTATTGACACAATGTCACTTTTCTTCATCCACAAATGTAATTTTTTCGTGGCTTTGTAAAGGGTGATGCACAGTTTAACCACAGGCTTGAAAATTATGCTAATTTTTGTTTGAGCCCATTATAATATCGACAGTGATTAGGATGATCAGCAATGAGGGGTAGAAAAAGTCCAAGCCAGGTTTTTTCTTTTAATTTTTTAACGGAGGAGTTCATATGAGAGCAATAATAATCACGAAAAGCAGCAGTTTCAGCCCGAGACGAGGCTTCATCAGGAAATGAACAATTGCTTGAGAAGTGTTTTGCTGAAACCCTAATTGCATGCGTACAAAAGATTCAGTGAATTCCTGTGTTTCTCAAAGGGGATTGGAACAATGTGCTCGAGGTGTCATCCATTTTTCTTTAATGGTTTCCATATTTGTAGGTCATGCACAGGTCATAGCAACTGAAGCACACACAGCCCTTTGCTGTCCTTGTTATTGCATCATTATTTAACCAAGTGAAAAATGTCAGATTTCAGAGGACGCTCCAAGGGTTAAAGGCTCCTTTGACCACCTTTATCATATTACTATCACTTTCTCTGATCGTCTCCGAGCCAAAGACAACACACAATACATTTTCGACAATGGAAAACACATGTTACTGATGTGACTCAATTTTGGGGTTAAAAACTGAAACCTTAGCTGTGTGTAGCACATACAGGAGATCAGACACGTCTTTTTGTGGCATGAGAAGCTTCAGCTTGCTGAGAGTGTAAATACGCCACACTCACACATCATGAATTATATGTTGCTGAGACAAACCAGGTACCTTTTTATTTGCAGTTGCTGCTTGGTGTCTGTGCTTGAAAAATTGCCGTTGAACTGTCGTGTCTCCTTTTTGCAATTATGGACGAGGTTAATAAGAGAGCCTGTTTCATGTCTGCAGTTCCAAAACCAATTTTACAGCTTTGAACTGCATTTCTCTTAACTCTTAGTAATTAGTCAGGATGTTGGCTCTGTGCCTCTTGACATTGTGATATTAACTCAAATTAGCTGTTTTTAGATAATGCAACATTTCCCATGTTTTTGAGTATTTTTTCACCTTCCCTTCTTTGCCTTTCTCCTGCTATGCATCCTGACATAACTGTGGATGTCATATTTACAGTTCTGCAATCCTGATGGAGCCTGTTGCAGCCAAAAATCTTTGGTTTCACAGTGTTGATTACTGCAAGTGACTGCAGTATTTTTTCATAACGCATGATTTCCCAGACAGCCTCCTGAACCAGCTGTCCAGGGTTCATGCTCATCAAGAGTCACTACCTCGGTGCAAAGCAAACTTGGTCCTCTTTTAAAGCTGCAGATTAAGTTATCAAACTTCTTAACAAAGAAAAACACAAAGTAATGTTCTGTCAAGCCAGGGACATGTCTTAGCTTGTTAAGAGCTGCTAAGAGGACAGATTTGGTCTTAATCCAGTCTTTGATTGCCGTCACAGTGGCTGAACTATTCAATCATTACCCCACCATTCAAAAGTGCGGCCTAATCTGTAACAAGTTTTAGTCCTTGTCAAAATCAGCAGAATTCCTCGTCCTCAGATGTATTAGCACATGAGACAAAATCTGTAAAAAGTGAACGTTAATGTCTCTTGTTGTTCCCTTGATGTGTTTGTTTGATCTGGAAAGAACAAGAGCACGACGCCAAGCGATAAACGAAGCTCTCTAAGACAAGCACCCTCTGCTTTTTAGTATCAGGAGAACAGCGCAAGCTGGTAATTACTGATGCTTACTGATTACAATGATTCCAACTCCCACATGTCTTAACTGCTGCCGCCACTATGTCATCAGATAGAAGCGCCTTTATTAGGGAGCGGTTCTCTGTCTGGGCTTCATCTTTTTATGAACAAGAAACATTACCTCTGGTCCCCCGAAGCAGTTCATAAGCATGCTTGTGAATATGGAGTAATTTATTATGAAATGCATGAGGAAACCAAAACAAATTAGTCACTCAGACAGGAAGGAGTTTAGGGGGAATAGGGGTGACCAGGCCAAGCTGTGTGCTGAATGTGAACAGCTCCAGATGGAGCAGTGATGCCTTCTGTTCAGTTTTACAGGATGAGGACAGAGAGGATGTGAGGACATGTTGATCAAACACCACTGTCCACTGTGGAGAGGAAGTCATATTTTCACCTTATCACTGGACTGCACTTTTATTGCATGTGATGTGTTATTGTTATTTCAATACATAAGTCAGTATCTGGTTGGGGGACAAATCTTGATCATGAACAGTACAGTGATAACAATAAATCTCCATACATAACTAACTAAACTTAAGTGTAACTTTAACTAAATTTAAGCACTCTTTAGCTGCTAATGCTGGCCTTTCTTTTGCTAGCTTGTCGCTAGCTGTTTGCTGTTGTGGAATATGATGCTATTGAAAATGGGGATCGTGACAAAATTAAGTTCTGAGCCAAAAAAAGCAATGAGCTGAAAGGTGTTCAGACGTAGAACAGAGGGAAACTGATCATTTTCCGTTCATCGTTTGACCCCTTTGACCTCTGAGTTCGTCATGTCCTCCACATATTGATTGTAGCCAACCTAAAGTCAGCTAGTTTTATCGCTTCGTGTGCGAGTCTTCAGAAAATAAAGTCCAGTGTCAGAAAATGTGTGTAAGCTGTTCTGAGAATGTATAATATCCAGATGATATGGCAATATGGTCTCTATTTTGAAACACAAGGGATCACTTAAGCTTGATGCTGGCTAGGAGTCCATAAATAAACTGTGGTGCTTTAGCGTCTGCCCAGATCTGGATGTGGGTCCCACGCTCCCCGTTTCCTGCTAGCCCACCTTGGTGGGCCAGTTTTGCCAGCTCCAGCGGCTTTACACTGCTAATTTATACCCATCCCCTTCTGTCGTATCCTCTTTAAAACGCCACAGTGGCAGCGGTTGGTTTTACAGAGAGGGGAAGGAGTGTTGGTGCAGTGGGACGCTCAAGGAGTTTGCCTGTCCGATCACCAGAATCTGCTAAAATACATGAGCTCTCCTGGATGTGCTAATGGGAAAAGCTCTGTGCCGAGAACGTATAAGCACCATTTCAGGAAGCAGTAAATGTCACTGCTGATTCTTAATTACGTGCCCTGTTCCTCCTCTGCGCCGTGGGCTGCATGTGGAGTTTTAGAGGTTTTCTCAGGTGGGATCAGATTGTGGTTACCGGCTTATTCAAAATGTCACTATAAAGAGTACAGTAAATTATTATGAAATACTGTGTCTTGAATATATTTTAGGTTCCTTTTTAAAGTGAGCAGATGTGTCCTCACTCCTTTTAACCTCTTCCTTATCAAGAAGTAATTCATTTATATATGAATGATTTCAGTGATTTTCCAACATACCGCTGTCATTGTTCAACTTGCTGTTCATTCTCTGGCCTGTTTTTTAATATTCCCATCAGCCTCAGGTGTTCTTTGTGTTGTGTGCTGACTTGCGGACATTTGCATGCTGACATGCTAAACCAAGATGTTGAACAGAGGGAATGTTAGAATTGTTAAACACAAGTATGCTAACATTGCCTTGTGGTCAAATTAGCATGCTGATGTTAACATTTAGCTCGAAAGTAAGCAGATGAGTCTTAGAAAATCTATGCTTAAAAGTCTGTTAGATTAGATATAGATTAATTTAACTGATTTACAGTATACTGTTACTATGGTTAACTTTTGTCCTGTTTATAAAGCAGATGTGAAATCACCATTTTCAACATCGAAAGCACCACTGTGAAGCCATTCAACGCAGCCACACCTGATGTTATGGGCCTGTGCAAGCTGACAAGACTTTATTATGCAGCTGCTACTCTGAGAAACAAATCATTTTACTTTCACTCATGTTGTAAAAAGTTCTGGGACCAATATGCAGGCAGAGCAAATGTCTTCCTCTGCAGAGCTGTGGGGAGTTGCAGTCAGAGGGTCTGCTGGACAACAAGCCAGCAGAGATGGGTCTGTTAAAGGCCAAGTTGGCGTTCGTCTTTCCCTTGTGCACATTATTTATCCCTAAAATGGCCTTGCATGCAACACCGTTCTTCCTCCCTCCTCAGCTGTGATACAGTATCCTCAGAAGGTGGTTTATGGCTCTGTAAATCTGTCATCTTCAGATTACCACCAAATACTGAAACCAAATATTGCTTGTATCACTTGTTGACCCAACAATTCAATTGACCTCCCCCTGTATCAAGTATTAGGTAATAGTAAATGATTGTGATGGAGTAGTTCATAAAAGGAAAAATAATGTAATGCTGGTGATCAAAGGCAAAGAAATATTTAAGAAGTATTTTTAACAGTAACACAGCCTACTTTGAGTGTCTGTTTTGCAGTTCATGTCCCATCTGGCATGAATTGGATTGAGCTGATTGTTAAAGAATTACATCTCTATTTTAATCCTCTGGTTTTGGGGGACAGGGAAGTGTGGTTGATTTTCAGGTGCAGGTCGTAAAATCCCTATCCTGGTAAAACATTTTATACTGTGGCCCAGAAAGCTTTTTAAACAATGGCTTTGGTGTAAATCATGGCTGGAGCACATACATCGTTTGTGGGGGTGGTTAGAGGCTACCATTTATCCCGCCTGAACCATTTACGTCTACTCGTGGGAGCCGAGGGTTTGGGCTCTTGAGTATAACTTAATGTCATTCCCTGGTAACTTTAGCTTCATTTGTCTCTCTTTCTGAGATCTCGGGGCCTGTTAACTCAGGTCGTCACCCCGTGATATGGCAGTCTTTTAATATGACCCTTTATTCCCCCACAGAGGAGGAGAGGAAAAGATCAGTTAAACGTGGTGCTCCATTGATGTTATTTTGCACGAGAGAACTCTTCTTGTGTTATTTTACCCCACAGTGAGTGATTAGAGACGCAGTGTTGGTATGTTTTGCCTCAGTATTCAAACTCACAGGGATATTAATTGGTTGGTTTTCTATCATGATGTCAAAAAGTGAAAGCAACGAGCGAATTTAACTTAAGTCCCGGAATAAGGATCAGCAACTGTTGAAGTTAAATACAGTCATTTGTAGTTACTATATGTTTAAATGTACCACAGTAATACTGCCTGACTCAAATACATTATTTGGGAAAAATTAAAAATGTCTAAAGAAAGAAAGTTTTGGCAAGGTGACTGTGGTAATTTAGAGCTGTGGAGAGCAAGCTCATTCCTGCATGAGCAAGACATCTCAACAGTGAACCTGGGAAGAGTTTTTGAAGCCTCTTGATTCTTTCAGCTTTTGGTCAGGAACAGAATGACGTGATCTTTTCTCCCTTTTTAAAAGCACGTTGGTAATCACCTAGCTGATTGCTGTGATCTTTGGAAGATGGCGACCAAAAAGAAGTCTGACAGGGCAATAAACATGAGCAGTCAATCAATGATGCAGGTTTTACACAAGCTGAATATATTTGGAAGGCAAACTGTGACATTGTATCCATTTACAGAGAAGACTTCTTGATCGACCTGCCGTTGTTGGGAGACTCTGAGGCACCACTAAAAACTGCAAGGTAAGGCTGATAGCAGAAAGCTGTCAGTAGGCTACTTATCAGGAGCCTTTCTAGCTTGTTTACTTGTATTGTCATACTTGACCTCAGTGTAATTATCACGAAACAGTACCATATCATTGCGCTACAAATAGAAGCAATGCAGATGTTTTCACATGCAAAATGGTGATTAGTCTGTGACTGCTGGTCCACTGTGGACCACCGTGTCAGTGTCATGTTTGCCTCGTCTAGGCATGAAAAGAATGCACTCTGATTCCGCGGTCAATAACAAACATGCAACGTCTGACTTTCAAAATAAAGCTTGCAGAAAAATATTTCAGGTGATGTTTGCAGTTTGTTTAGACTTCGGCACCAAAACTACTTGGTTAGGTTTACAAGAAGATCGTGGTTTGGGTACAAATAAGTACATTATTTACATAACTGAAGTAACTGAAGTAACTTATGTAAATGAACTTACATAAGACAAAACAAGTCAATGTTGACTTTTGGTTCCACTCAGGAAACGACCCTCATCTTCTGTGTGAGGGTCCTGTGTTTGACCCATCGATCAACCCTGGCCTCCTCCCTGTGCTCTCTATGCTACATTGATCCTTTGCTCCTGTCCTTATCGCCCCTGCTGGTACTCCACCGTCATACATGCGTGTACTTTTCACGCCTAGACGAAACATGACGCCGACTCGCAGGTCTTTGCGATGCTTTGCTGAAATATGACATCACACTTTGAATTAAATTGAATTATGGAAAACACGATGAAGGCAAATATAACCTTCATCGTGTTTTCCATAAGGTTTTCATTAACAGGTTACAATCAGTTGTGTGAAGCTGTCTGTTGGAGAATACGATAATGAAGAGGACACACCTCAGGAACTGTAGTAAAACACATAAAACATGATTTTCATTAATGTCTTCCAACGTAACCTATAAAACAACATTGTTAAGCCCACAGCCAAAAGTAGTCAGTCAGCAATAATCATCCTAGCAGATTAGCTCGCAGGTTTCTAGAGGTCAGTTGAGAGTCTTTTGTGCCATGAAGGCTTGCTATTATTGTGGGTGCGCTAACTTTTACCTTCAAATAAAGTGATTTAGATAATCTGATGCAATTGTTGCCATGTTTACAACCTATCTGATCGTCCAAACACTCCTCTGTCTTGCCCTGTGGGACTTTGTTGAAGTGATTTCACCGTGTTCCGAGATCTCAGCATTGACTTCAGGGAGCGCAGTGTTGTCATAACAGATTGAAATGATGATGAGTGTCTGTCTGTGGACAATCAGTTGCCCTAATCTCGCATGCTTCCCTCATGCAACCTAATATCCAAGCCTGCCCTTGTGTAAAATCACAATGCAATATATAATTTTTTTCTCACCTCGTCGTCTTCATGGATTATTGTTTAAACTGTCAGGAGACACCTCCAGCAATGTTGTGGTAGAGAACTGGCTCCAAGTCAGTGTCAGTCAAACACTTTAATTTCCTCCTCGGGTGTTTAGTTTTAAACTCTGGGCACATCACCGATGCCACAGTTTATTTTCTGTAGTCATACATTTGCAAATATGAGAAGGATTTCTTCTGAAAGCAAATATCAGAAGGTTATGGATTAAGGGTGCAAGGGGGTATAATTTCTTTGTAGGCCTGTGAAAATGCACACATCCTCATTCCTTCCCGCTGGCACCGCAAAATATACCGTGTTAAGTGGATAGTTGGGTGTGTTTTCATGTGGATGTGCGTTTCAGATCATTCCCCAATTCGCAGAATGTACAGACACTCCCCACTACCAAATTAAACAAGAAGTCTCTTACTGTCAGCAGCAAGTTAAGACTTCAAGACAGGTTTGCTGTGTATAAGTCTAGAATAAAAAGTGTGTTTGCGTGCTGGTTAAGTGTCAAGACATCCGCTCCGATGTTGTGATTAGGGTTGCTGCCTATTTGCTCTGGAGTGCAGCACATTCCTCGCGACCTTAATTGATAGCAATTATGCGGTTTTTGATTTGCTGTTTGATTGGGAGGTGGATTTGAAGTCTTGATTTGAAGGGCACAGAGTTTTTATTGTCTTTGGAACGTCGCGGTTGAAATGCCTGAATGATAGCCTGCTACCTTGTAAGTCACATCAAGGGGCACCGCTGGCTTGGTGCTTGACTGCTCTATTTCTTTTTCGACTTTCTCTTTCAGCTTTTGTTTTCGTGTCTTGCCATTGCAAACGTTAAAACTGGAAAGTTACTCAGTGTATAGTATATTCCCTCTGTGCCAAGAGCTGTCCATCTTGCTGCTTGTTTTTCTCTATAACCAGAGGAATTGTCCCTCCAGGGGACACCTGGCTTGTTCCCCACCTCCACAGTGAAAATGTTCACCGGCTCAAACTGCCAGATGTTATGAAAGGCTCCATTGAAGTAGACCTTTACCTCATAAAGAAATCGAAAAAAAAGTCACCATGGCTGAGAAGTCTATCATGATAGCTTCACTGACCACACTATGTCATCTGATTTCCATGTCGCTCTCACATGCAACTTGTAAAGCAGAACGCAGTCAGGAGATGCACATTTGTGTGTCTGTGCATCCATGTACATTTGAGCTTTTTCCTTACGATACCCATAAAACGACTTTGTCAAACCCACATCCAAACGTGGTCAACCGGCAATAAACATGCTAGCAGATTAGCTTGCTCTGTGTGACTAAGAGTTTTTGACATTTCCAAAACAGAGTGCTGGCATTCAGCAGAGCAACGGCGCACAGGGCTAAAAAGAAGTGAGCAGCAGTGGCATGAGCAAAGTAAAATGAGAGAGAGGCAAGCAGGGGGAAAGAAACCGAATATACGGTGAGAGTAAGACATTTGAGATATCAGGCAAAGAAATGGAAAGAATCAAAGGGGAAGAAAATTGGTTTACAATTGTTGTCTGTCTGCCATTATTCCTACTCTTTGACTATCTCTCTCTCACACACACACACACACACACAAATGTGTGAAGTTGTGAAGTTGCAGCTGGCCCAGCTCCTTGTTTGAACTAGCACGCTTGACTGAGGCCCATTTATTGATTGGCCAGTGTGCCAGACCTGAAGGACTCATAGAGCTCGGATCCCCCCCGATTACTCCCCCACATTCACATGCATTGCACACAAAAACACACACACACACACACAAATACACATACTCCCAGTCCGTCTCCCTTGCTCCCTCCCTCCCTCCCCTTCCCCAAGTTACTCCTGAGGAAGAACGGGAGCAAGTCAGAGAGGAGACGGCAGGCAGACAGGACACACAGAGTGACCCAGAGAAGAGGGCATCACACATCGAGCTCACACACAAACACACACAGTCAGAACGGGAGTGATTGACTTACACTCTGAAAAGGCATGGAGCAAGGTTTTTTGGCTTGCAAGCTACTGGTGACAGCTCTTCTCATCCTGGTACTGTAATCTTTCCTTTTTTTCCCCCTCAGTTTTTATCCTGGAAAAAGTCATTCTGTTTAGTGAGATTTTTCTCATTTGTCCCCTTAAAATACAACCAAGTGATGCATGATTCAGAAAGCATGTGTTTTAATAGGTTGCTTTACTGTATAAAAGTGTGTATGCATGTGCAGTTTGTGTGTTATGATTATGTGATTTTTGTGCAGTGGAAATGCACTCCTCAGATGCTGGAGACCTTCCAACAGTAGCTTTAACCGGGCAGTTAGTGTGACCTGACGTGTCCCATTTACTCCTGCTGAAGAGTCACAATGCATCTTTGATCAAACTCACAAAAATAGACTTGTCATGCACGCGCAGGTCAGCAAGCTGTTTTGTGTGAGGTTCGAGCTGACTGTTACATTACAGTGACTGCCGTACTTGCGGCATGATGGCGAGTACAGTGCCGTGCAGCGTGGAGCAGACGACAAGGGATTCAGCAGATGTGCAAATATCGTATGTCTTGCCGACTGAAAAGGCCATCGTATGTATATTGACACAGTCTGCAAAAAAGGCACCGGAGTCGGGTTTCTTTCCCCTGTCGAGGAGTTTTCCATCTTCAAGGAAAATGTCCTTAGTCTCAGCTGCTGACAGGTGACTTAAATAGAATCTGTCCATCAGAATAACATATAATATGGAGATCACTGGTCTTTTATCATATGCTCATTTCCTCTTTTCCACTTGATGTGAAAACATGGGATGGTTGACAGCAAAGAGGCCTCTGTGCTCATATGTTTGTCCTGTTTTTGTCATAGTAAAAGAACCAGAGCATAAATATGTTTAAATGCACATGCTTAGCTATGTGAAGGGTACTATTAAGGCGCAGATAAAAACCCTGGAGGGTTCAGAGCAGGAGAGGTGGGAGGTGTTGTGATGGAGGGTTCAGAAGGCTCCAAGTGGATATCTGAGCCTTGTGATTATTGGATCTAAATCCCAGCAGGACGGCCGTCCGACTAGCTGAGCCTTGTGTTCCTCCGCCTCCATTGAGAACAATAGCAGCACAGTCAGCCAAACAACCTCCTCATCTCCGTCCCTCCGTCCCTTCATCTACTTCCCCTCCTCTTTCCTCACCAGCCTTGTTATGCCTCAGGCTCTCTTGGCTTTGCAACACACGGCTCCCAACCGTAATTGACTGAAAAATTCACTGATTGCTTTTCAAAGGAGAATTAAGGTGGTGTGCTAACAGGCTGCCCAGAGCGCAGCCTGTGTTTATTTACTGTGGATCCAAACATTGAAATAGTTGGCCCATGCAGAAAGTAGTGCCGTTGCAGATATGTTTGGCTGCAAGCGCTATTGGCTGCGTATTTAGGTCTTGCCGTTCCTTTCTGCTGTTCCTCAGGCGTCATCAGCACTGACAGCCCTTTATATCAGTCCCCACACACTTTTAATAAAGTGAACCCACCACCCCGCTCTACAGTGTACATTATGGGTGTTTTTGCTACTGTGACCCAAAGAAAATAATCAAAGCACTGTTATTGCCTTCTATCTGCTTTTCTCTGCAAGATCCATTCGTTTTTGTGGATGGAGCACAATGCCATGCTGTTGGGAAAAGGGGCCAAAGAGGTCAAAATAACTTGGCGTATCCTGTGTTTTTCCTCCAGAATCTCAAGGCTGTGTATCTCAAATGCAAGGCTGGACATTCACTGTAAACTATTTGTCAGCTCAGCAGGCATAAATCTTTTAAAGAGCAGGTGTTACACATAAAGTTCTTACAGTCGCTCCTTTATTCGGTATGTTCAGGTAAGTGGGCTTCTTGTGCCACACATTTCATTCCTAATCTGCAGGGCTTAGGATTTGAAGTCCCTGTCAGAAACTCTTGTGTTGTGGTGTCAGGATTCCATGGTGGGAGGCTGTCCAAAGCACACAAAAGCTGCATTTCTGCAATCTTAAAATGTTCTTTCATGGCTCATCAGCACCTGAAAGACTAAAGCCTAAGTGTTCGGGTTATTGTGGAAAATGATCATTTTCTCTTCTATTCCTTTTCACAGCCTTAAAACCTCTGTTGAATGGCAGATTATTTTATTGAATGTGTTTGCACCTCTAGTCCTTTAAACCACATTCCTACTGCCATAGGAGGTGGATGATTTGTCCCAGTGTTAGCTCCAAGCTCAAAGTATTTTTTTCATGACTCAGGTTTTCATCCATTCAGCAGGTATATAACCATTTTTTTCTTGGCCTCAGTCTCACTGGCAGAGGAGAATACCTCCACTGAGCTGTGCCGTCCTTGTTCTTGATAGAAAAAGCAATCTATTTTCCTCTAACTTCATTCAGTCAGTTCTGCAAAGGGCATTGAGAGGAGCTTGACTGCTGAGTCAAGCCAAGAGAAAGAAACATGACTCATGTGGAGCAGTAGATGATCCATATCCGATGACAGTGCCAGCCTCACAAATAAACATCTTCTGCCAGTCCGGTCAAATATAAACTGGGTACAAAAGGCCTTGAAAGGCAAAGAGGAGTTAAAAGAGTCCAGTGTGGGTTGAAGAGGATCTTAATTTTTTTGGCTGTCACTCTCCATCTGAGATGCTCATTGTCCTCGCAAAATTCATCTTCTTATAATATTGATTTTGGATCCTGCAGTAATATCCCCATCTTGACTGCCAAATACAGCATGATGCAATTAACAGAGAGAGGCACACAAGAGAGGCCCGAAGTTTAAGAGAGGACTAACATTTCATAATCTAAAGGATGACTCAGACATTTGAAATATGCAAAAGGGCAAAAGTCGAGAGCTTTTGATTACTTCCCCGTGCAGTCTCTCTCATCCTGTCATATGCACTCCTGTTTCATTTTCAGCAGCTCCTGGAATTTAGTTTGGGCTCTCAGCTAGCAGTCCTGGCTGTGTCGTGTGCTCTGCAAAAGAATAAATGGTGGAAGCCACAACTCATGTGGCTGAAGAATATGCATGAAGGTTGCAGCAGTTCCAAAAGGGAGATTAGAGCATAAGTCTTTTATCATGTTAAAAGTGATAATAGTGCAAATACGGACTGCTCAAGGAAGTCACTGACAGCACACACGTGTATAAACGCTTCACTTCCCTTTCTGCTGTGTAGAGCTCACGGACAGCCCGATCAGAGGAGGACAGAGACACTCTGTGGGATGCCTGGGGCTCATGGAGTGAATGCTCCCGTACCTGTGGAGGAGGTGCCTCGTACTCCCTCAGACGATGCCTCAGTTCCAAGTAAGGCCACCTCTTCGCCACTTCTCACCATAAAGCCTGATACATACTTGACGCAACATGTGTGACAATGTAGAGGGCAACACTCATGTTTTTTACACAGTAGGAAAAATTTGAAATGCTAATGTAATGCCACAACATCACACATTTATGATAAGAATGCTGCATGCAAAATATTGCTAATAGAAAAGCAAAAGGGGAGAAAGCTTGCTTGTGTCATTCTGTGTGTGTGGTAATGGCTTCTGGTATTTGAAGCCCAAGCCTCCAGTTTAATGAGTTAAACAAATCAAGTTCTGTTGCACTGATCGGATTTGGCCTGAAACTGCATGTCCTGTAGAAAAGCAGAGATTTCTGAAAATAAAATAAGGCACAAATTAGCACCTGAAGTATTGATCAGTGATTCTCCTCAGCTGGTAAACTTCTAACTTTCCTCTGCCACTTTGAAAAATTGCTAAAATTACTCACAGAATGATGCTTTGTAATTGTAAGTCTCTGTTTTAAGAGATGCTTACACCAGAGGAGGGGAGGATATACAGTAAATTGAATGTGTAATTTCAAGTTAGGACCTCATTAACCTTCAGATAAATGGAAACATCACATAGACAATTTGTAAGCATGTGTTCAAACACTATCCAAGGTAATCGCCTCTTTTAAAGAGCCAAGTCCTGACTGGGCTTGGAATGGTTTCCATTAAAGTGCCATATCATGGCTTTAAGATTCAAGAGAGCAAAGGATGGGGGGGGGGGGGGGGGGGGGTTCTGTTGCTCACAGCTGCTCTGCCAAATAAATCCAGACAGCGTTCCTAATAGTGTGAGTAAATCTCACCAATCGCTCCATTCCCATGGGCTGTAATGAGGGTGCTCAAAATACCTATAACTGTTATGTGACTGTTAAATAGCCCTGCGGGGTCCACTGAGATCACTTGCCCATCCACCTCCTTAAACTGTCAAGATGGGCCAAAATCTAAAATTCATCAGTGACAATAGGGACCTGATTTTCAATAATGACCCCGACATGTTTCTTCACAAATCAGAGCACAACAATCAATGTCCTTTGCCAAAGTACATGTCACTTTTAATAACTCTTTTGTGTGATAGAGTTTGGGCTCTGCAAGCAATGAACCCATATTGGTTGGATTCCCACTGCTCATCATCTCGGCTTAAATCTCCGGATGAACTGGAACTTGCACTTTGGACCTCTCGGTCCTTTCATCCTCATACCAAAGTCACCCGGTTGGTTAGGCTTCAAGCTAACCCAGTGGGCTTCAGGATTAAAGCCCTAGGCCAAGTGTACTGGGCAAAGTGGCCAATTACAAATGGATTTGAGGAACAAGTGAAAAAAAAGGAGACAGAAGGACTGAGAGGGTATGTTTTCCATAGAAATGTCACATTTATAGACTGGGAAATAGCTGCAGGGTGACTTCACTGCATTCCTATTTTTTACAGTTCCCCAAATGTATCGCTCTCTCATTTAAAGTAGCCACTGTGCTTTGCTGCCAAAGTCACCTCTGTTTCACTGTTGGGGGGCTTCAGGGGGAGCTCCAGCAGTGACAGGAGCAGCCAGTGAGACCATAAAACAATGCAACTGTCCAAAGACACACTGACAAAACATCATACCTGAGGTCACAACCCAGATGTTACAATAAGGGGCTTCCAGTGTGCCATAACCATGAATCTGTCTGCACTGGAAATGGGAAGCCAGGATAAGAAGCATAAGGCTGTCAAAACCTCAAACTCAAAGTGCTCGCCCCCCCATGTACTGCATTGCAAACATTGAGGTCAATAGCTTTTTGAGGAGTTCATTTTGTGATATCAGCAGCAGCCATTTCTCTTTGCTTGCCCAGAATTTTTTGGTCAGGCAAACCTCAGAATGCTACTGGCTGTAAAAGCAATTGACGTGTTAAGAGGTGTTTGGGGTTTGAGCTCCATGTGGCATGTAGACAGTGTGTGTGTATGTGTAGACCTTCACGCTCATGTAAGTCCAGGCGGGTTTGTTTACAAACTTGTGCGTCCTTTGGCTGTAGCAGTGATGTATGGGTTCTTGAGCAAACAGCAGGACCCTCCATCCCACCTCATCCCACCTCACTCTGCTGTTGCGTGGGAATGAGGGGAGCAGTAGCCTGGAACCGGGTGGCAGATCAAACAGCGTCATTAAAAAGCACAGCACAAGGCCCCTTGTGTGTGTGTGTGTGTGTGTGTGTGTGTGTGTGTGTGTGTGTGTGTGTGACTCCTTGGAAAGACAGGCTGGAAACTGGCCTGCAACACCCTCCAAACCAATACCACTCCAACTCTCTGACCTTTAAACACACACACACACACACACACACACACACACACACACACACACACACACACACGTAAGACTGACTGCTAATGCAGAAAAAAAACAAGAGTTAGACAACTTCCCTAAAGGGCACATGTAAAGTACAGACTAAACACAGATTGCCTGGCCCTCATTAGTCCCAACCGCACAACACACTTCACTTGATCACAATCTCCATTATTAACAACAGCATAGCTGGTTTGAAGCAAGTGTGGACATATGGATTGGGTGTCATGGCAAGAGAAGGCGCTGTTCTATTATTTATGAGGCTCAGGGTTGGCAAACTCTTGTCATTTCTTTTTATAAAAAGAGACCAGTCTCAGTGTTATTTTGACTTGACTAAATAATCTAAAAAGGCGAGTGCCCCACTGATAACCTTCTACCATCAGGAAATAATGGCGAGCTGTCCTGGGCAGGGAAAAGGAACAAGTTAAGTGTCTAAGGGTTCTCAAGAAACTTCTCATTGCTGATAAGGACATTTTCACCATTCACTGAGTCACTGATTTGCAGAAATTACTGGCAGTGACATTAAATGACTGTGGCATTTTGGAATTTCACCAAAGGCAAGCTGCAGCTGTGTTTAAAGTCTATCTTTAAGTGGTATGGTTGTTAAAAGTGAATTTTCCAAGGCAATGGCTAATTAACTTGCTCTAATTAACTTGGGCCTGGCACCTTGATTACGTCTCATACTCTACAGTATAGGGACCACCCTCTGAGTGGCCTGTGCAGTACTAAAAACACCTCCATTCTTGTGCCACTGAGCCCAAGGAAAAACCACAATACAAATGATAAATTTTACCTGATGATTGGGATAGACAGAGTTAAGTGATCATCAAAGTTATTAAAATTCATTGTGAAGGTGACATGAATGTACCAAATCTCATTGGAATTCATCCAATAGTTTCAATAGTCCAATAATAGATATTTTAGCCAAAACCAAAACCTCATGGTGGTGTCACATGGAAAGTCAGTGCATCCCATCCGCTATCTCCAGATGTAGAGATATTTCACTGGAGAACTGAAAACTTTGACCTGCTAGTGGCATGAAATGAAAAGGGGATCAAGATAGTCCTTAGGATTCATCCTCTGGGCACCATGGACATCTGTTCCAATTTCAATCCATCCAGTTGTCAAGGCATTTAACTAAAAAACAAAAATATCAGGGGGTAAGTATGTAGGCTTCATCCTCGGGGGCCCATGAACATCTGTACAAAATAGTCTTGGCAATCTGACATGTTTCAGCGTGGACCAAAGTGACTACTGAACTGACTGCCTTTGTCATCCCTGGAGCCGTGCCTCTGCCATGTTTGGGTGGTGTTACAGAAAAGGTCATGGGATCATTGAGTTCCAAAACAGTTTACCCCCTTGGGATCATGAATGTGCTCAGGAAATTTCTTCTCAGTCTGTCCATTAGATTATGAGATATCTTGAAGGCAATGTTGACATTTTGGCTTGAGAGTAGTGCTAAAGGAAGTGGTCACTTAGGGTCCAAACTGGAAAATCTTCATCCTTTAGGGAGCATGAATGTGCACAATAAATTTCATTGCATTCTTCCCGTTTGGTTTTTATATGTCTTCTGTGCAAAGGGGAAACTGGCTGCTTGACAGAAAAGGTTACGGGGTCACAAAAACATCAGGATTCATCCTTAGGGGAACACGAATATGTAATAAAAAATCAACTGTAGTTCAGCCATTACTTTTGAAATATATATACTCATGGATAAAATCATATTTTTCCAAATTTTGACAATCTGGGCCAGTAGTTGACATCTTGCTGTAAGAGTGTCAAAGTGTTGGACTTGCTTGCCTAGTCCTCATGTCTCTGTTGATATGAAAATGCAAAAAACACAATTGAAGAGCTGTCAAGAGCATGCCAAACCAACAGACAGCGGTATAACCCTAACCCAAAGTCATGTTGGCCAATTATCCTGGAAAAAAAGCTATTACTCATAGGCTACCTACAACTAGGGGTCCTACAAGGTCTCCTCCAAAACCTGCGATGTTGTCATTGTGGCCTGTGCCATGGGAGTGTTGGATTATATAGCAGTGACCTCCGTAGCGCATTCTGAGGGCCCTGTTTGTGGAAGAGTAACTTTACACTTATGTGTAAACATGTAAAAAGTCCTGTTAGCAAGGTTAGCACCAGCACTGTTTTTGCCGTGCCTGACATTCCACAAAAATGCCTCATGTAAACAAGAAGAAAACAGTGACATCACAAGCAAAAATCTTTGTTTTCTCTGTCTGCACTGCACAGGGAGGTTCTTAATGTCTTCACCCTGGATGGAGTTTTCCAAAAGCTCCATTTTCAGTGACCGAAAACTACGTTTGTGTTTGCGTGAAAGGCCAAAACTTATAGAACTAATAGAAAAAGCAAACTTCTGGTGCTTGTCTCTCTCCCTCTCTGTTTATTCACAACTGACAAACATGTTGAATAAGAACACAATTTAGAAAACAATCACAATTGGCAGTGATACTATTTCTAATAATTGTGGTGGATGGGCAGATATTTATATTCGTCATGTAGGAAGAAATTGGGCGACTTGAAACTCCAGGAGAACAGTAGGGACAGGGGCTGGAAAATCAAAAGGGATGGAAAGCATGGGATGCATTTTCATTATTTATCAGAATCAGATTGTTTATATCATACCGTATATGAGAGCTTGAATTTATAAGAGACTATCAGTGTGTTCTCTTGCCAGATTTGCTCGCCGCACATGGAGAAAATAAAACAGACTCCAAAGCTATCGCTGCAGATCTCGAGCCAGATGCAGAGCTCCACGTCGCGGCATGCTCTGTCTGAACACCCCAATTGGTTAACACAGGCGCCGAAAGGAGCTGGGCAGCGCTTCCACCTCCTGTGTGTCCCCGGTGTTAGATGGCCTGAGTGCTCTCAACTTTCCTAAACTGATCAATAGCAGAGCTCACAGCAAGAGCGTATTTAAGGCATTATAAACTCATGTGCCCACTCGCCTCAAGTGTATCAATATTATGGCAAAGGTTGTGGAGCCCTGGTTGCAATTACTTTCAATCTAGCAAGAAGAGTTGATGACATATATATGGGCTTTATGAGCCAGACAAATTTTACTGCATATCCAATATTATAAGAAGTTATTACTGTGAATTTTTCATGGTTACAATAGATTTCAGTTCATTTCTTGTCTGAGGATGAAGTTATTGGCATGCTAGATGGTAGTTTTGCTTTATGCAGTCTTGTGTGTAGCTAATTGATGAGCAAACTCTCTGTAGTTGTGTGTTTTGTGTATATTTGGCAGGAAAGTCTGGGATCATAGTCTGTGAGTTATGGCTTTTGTGCTCCAGGAATTCTGATATTTCAACCAAGTCGTTTT
This sequence comes from Chaetodon auriga, assembly GCF_051107435.1. Classification (NCBI taxonomy): domain Eukaryota; kingdom Metazoa; phylum Chordata; class Actinopteri; order Chaetodontiformes; family Chaetodontidae; genus Chaetodon; species Chaetodon auriga. The sequence goes on along the minus strand of NC_135097.1, from coordinate 11,165,875 downwards.
TCCCTAACCTATGATGACGCCATGATGAATCCCTAGTCCCGGCCCTACTTCTGCTTAGCCTCCACGTTGTGGCTTCCAAAGTCAAGAGGAAATGAAAAGGGAAATTCATTTTATTCCTTTTGCCTTTTTTTAATGTCTAGTTTATATATTGCGTGTCCCACTGATCCAGATCTTTGCTACCTGTCTCTCAACTCTTGGTCTTTGAAAGTCTCTTGTTTGGGTTCAAACCTCATGACCTTCTGTTTGGTTTGGCAGAGGGGACTGTCTGGATTCGTCACAGGGTCTAATGTTCTTGCCATGCCACACACTTCACATCCACTCCCTCCGCTCTCTGGAATAATATTATAAAAACCCTAAAGCCCTCATTCATCCATGAGTCCAAACTCTGCAATGTTGCCTCCAATCATGATTCCAGATTAGCTAACGGCCAATGACACTGGAATTCCTCTCAAGTTTCCAAACTCCAAAGAATATCCTTTGATTAGTTTTTGCTGGGGTCTTGGATGATTGGCCTATCATAGCCACCATCAATGGTTTATCACCGCTCAGCATCAAAGCACAAAAGAATCCTAATTTTCAATAAGTGGTTCACTCCATGATTTGGGCAAAAACGCTGCAGACTGTCATGTGGAGAGTCACGATCCAAACTGTTCCAATCTGTTCAGCAGACACAGCTCAAAAGGGCTATACTGTGTCTACTTTACTACTGTATGTGCAGTACTGTTGGTTTATCAGACAAGGATTTATTTAAAGACTGATCACTAAGACAAATAAGAACTTAGTCTTATATGTTCATATTCTCAATGCTAGTGAATTTTTTGTTCCTCATTACATCTACAAGTAGGTGATGCCAGTTTGAAATCTGATGATCTACACAAAGGCTTGACTTGCACTGAAAATGGAGCCATGGCCCAGTCACTCTCCAGATCCCATCAGTGCTTTGTGTTTAGTGATATTGTTGGCATGCATTGGGATAACTAACTAACTAGGACGATGGCCATGATAAACATCATATCCGCTAATCATCACTGTCTTAGCATTGTCATTGTGTACAGGTTAGCATGGTAACATTGGTCTTTAACTCAAAGCACTGCTATGTATGCTGTGCTAAGTGCAGCCTCAAAGAGCTGAAGGCATGGCTGTGGACTCTTGTTTTGTTCTACCACCATTGCTACGGAGATTATGACAGCTGTCATGATTTCTTCATAATGTACTAAACTTATAAAAATGCATTTCTTTCATTGTGTCCTGCTCTTCTGAACCAAACATACCATATGCCCTTTCATAAATGCAGAGTGTGAATTAATCTTAAATGACATGTGTTAAATGTTTGCAAACACACCACAGTCCCCACAGTTGTGGGTTGCCACATCATCACTGCAGGATTCCAGTCTCTGCTGAGCAATTCAAAAAATGATAAGAGTCGATGGTTGAAAAACCAGTGAAGATGATTGCATTGTGGTTTGTTTTGTCATTCACCCACATGTTCATTTTGTCTTCTGCAGGACCTGCGAAGGGCAGAATATCAAATATCGCACATGCAGTAATGTGGTAAGTTCAAGTGGCTTTTGTTTAGAGAAACTGAAATAGCAAATGGTGATTGAGGGACTTGAGGAACTGTGACAATATTACTGAGCTTTATAATTAAGGGGTCTAAAATAGGGATTTTGGTCCTGTTGTTCAAGAAAAAGTGAGAAGTTGTAGAGCAATCCTTCCACCAACACCTTTGGACCACAAAATATATTTTTTATCCTCAGGATTGCCCTCCTGATGCTGGGGATTTCCGTGCCCAGCAGTGTTCAGCTCATGCAGACGTGCGATACCAGGGTCAGTACCACGAGTGGCTGCCTGTGTACAATGACCCAGACAACCCCTGCACTCTCAAGTGCAAAGCCAAGGGCTCAGGCCTTGTGGTGGAGCTGGCCCCCAAGGTGCTGGATGGGACACGCTGTTACACCGAGTCCTTGGACATGTGTATCAGTGGAGTCTGCCAGGTAGGAGAAAGAATCAGAGAGCTTTATTATTTTCACCACTGAGGAGCTCATATTTATTTCTTTTAATTTATCTATTGTGGAAATCACAGGAATTTCAGTGTTTGGACATTTGCACAAGACAGGTCCCAAGACAAACTTCCCAGAAACCAAAAATGTGATTTAGATCAATTTTTATTATTAAGAAAATCTGAAAAATGTATCTTCCAGAGTGCAATCCCCTAACAATGTGTTAGACAGTCTCTAAATCCAAGGCAGTCTTGGAGAGCATAAGGCCAAATATGCACTGCAGTGTGATAGATTAAGAGCTGTTAATGCAACATAAAAACACCTGATTTTAGCAGATATTATCCTTCCAGAATTCTTCTTGAGATAATGACATATTGAGATTTTTCTGAAAATGAATTTGAATTGTTCACAGTATGAGACAGTATATAATGATGTAATAATAATGTATGTAATGTAGTAATGTATATAATAATGGAATGACAGCTAATCGCTAAGCTGTAAACCTCTCAAAATCTACAGTTAATCAGATTATTACCATACAGAAACACAAATACATATTTACTGGTTCACAGCTGTTTCATTATAGCTGGATTTGGATGCAAGAACTAAAAAGGGAATAATTCAAGAAAAACTACACACACTCAAAATGCTAATATCATGCCATCTGCTTTACAAATGAATAGCCAATGAGGATAGTGTTGGAGATTGGGCTTTTGACTGACAGCCCAGGAAATAGTTTACAATGCATTTTTTGCCGGTTGAGTGAAATTACGCCCCAAGACACTGTGTGTGCAGAGACACACGGGGATTTTAATGCACTCCCTTACCATGCTTAGAATCACACTGTGGTTTCGGTTTTGTCTTACCAACAGAAATTGAGAAAAACTCCATCAATCAACCATGGATGGTTGCAGAAAATGTGTAACAGAAAACAGAGTATTTTTGGAAAAACCTATCATCAACTCAAAGGGGATGTTTCATGTTATCTTAGAAATACAAATAGCAGATCTGGTGTGAATATGGGAGAAACCAGATGGTTGTTTGGATCATTTGATTATAACATTTACCTGGTATAAAGAAAGACATCTTCTGTTATTAAATACATTTTGAATGTCTAAATCAGACTTTTCCCACTTTTATTTTTATTTTCTTACAGAGCATTTTAATTTGAGTTTATTTTAAAGCTGAAGCTCAGAAGTCGGGTTGGAAATCTTGGTTAATGTTCTTATTGTGCAGCTTTCTCTCTGTGTTATTATAGATTGTAGGTTGTGATCATGAGCTGGGGAGCACAGCAAAGGAGGACAACTGTGGCGTCTGCAATGGAGATGGCTCATCCTGCAGACTGGTGCGAGGACACTACAAATCCCAGCATGCTTCAGGAAAAAGTAAAGAAGCCGTACTTGGACAGTATTTGTTTGCTTATGTTGAGCACATTAGGGTCGGTGTACTTGTCATGGGGAATCTGACAAAATACACCCTGGTGATGACGTAGTGATGTCATCAGGGTCATTTTTATCATCAAATCAAATGTAAAGCCTGTAGTACAATCTGGGGGCATTAAGTTTGAGAGAGGTTGGTGTCTCATGATGATGATGCTGTGGAGTTGCATTATGGGAGGTGTCGGATTCAGTGATTTTGGGTCAAGTCAAATCAGCCTGTGCTCTGATTGTGTTTGTATCACCAGTTGTAATTGTATTGACTTTGTTGCATTCCTATCATTTCTGATCAGATATGTCGTACTATTTTTCTCCCTCTGTCTGTTTGTCTCACACAGCTGAGGACACAGTTGTCGTCATCCCCTATAAGAGTCGTCACGTACGCCTCGTCCTGAAAGGCCCGGATCACTTGTGTAAGTCCTGGTAGGTCCAGGGTGCCCTTCCATCCAAAACAGTTGAACATGATATTTACATTTGGCAGCATTTTTTTATTGCCAAATACCTGCACATTAAATCCTGCATGTGCTCTGTGAGCTTTACTGCAGGTCATGTTATGTTTGAATGACTTGTGATGCAAATAGAATATTACTTTTTCATTATATATGTTATGTTTGGTTGACCTTTCTAATTGATATCTCAACCAAATGATTGACCTTTTATTTCCTCTTCCAAAATACATTACATTTTGGGCTCTCTCATAAAGAGTGGTTTTTAAAGTAGCTGGGAGCAGAATAACCAGATGAGGTATTTATTTCTCCCCTTTGCTCTGGCTCTGAGAAGACATGAGGCTTCCAGCAAATATCAGTGATGTCAAAGTACTGGCATCAAACTCCCCACTGGACCAAATCGATAACAAATGTTCCTGCTCTGTACCTTTCCTTTGCGCAACGCTTAGTTTACAGATTGCTTCCTGAACCTGGCCAAGAGGACGTCTTTTTCTGAATGGACAGATTTTCTCATCAGATATTTCCCCTGTCCTTCTTGGCCGAGGGCACTTAAATTGTAACCATCTGTCTGTCGATGATGACTGCTGCTGGTTACTACTCTGTGTGTCTGTTGTTTTTGTTTAAATGTCTGTCCTGGAATCACACAAGACCTTGTTAGTGCCAAGACTAAAGTAAGGTTACTGCTGCGCTGGCCTGCTAGCAGACCTGCATGACTCTCCCAGTAGCGCCAAAGCGAGTCGGTGCCTGCAAACACAACAGCCAGTCTATATTCTTCCTGGAACTGTATGTGACGGAAGGTTGTTCTGGCTATATTGTCTCATACCCGATGCATCCATTGTGCTCTAGCTATCCACTTTGTTTCCTCTTCAGATGTGGAGAGTAAGACGTTACAGGGGGTAAAAGATGAACTGGTCTTGGAGAAATCAGGGCAGTACCACCTGGAGAACACCACCTTGGACTTCCAGAAACTCTCAGATAAGGAGGTTCTGAGAATCACTGGCCCACTCGGAGCTGATTTCACAGTCAAAGTAAGAGCTTAAGTGTATCAATTTCAGTGATTTAAAGCTGCTCAAATCCAATTTTTATATTCCGTATTATTATGTGCACTGTGAAACCAGTTTTTCAAAATGACAAACCCACAGAGAGTCATCACCAAACTCTTCAGTCTCCCTTCAGTTTTGGTTTTTCAGCCCACCACGTCACTGTGTTGGTTCACTATCACCACTGCCGTCAGCATCGTCTCCAGTCAGCACTTTTCAATGAAAACACTCTGATAATCTCAGTGTACACTATCTGTCCAGCACCAAGCAGCAACAGACAAAGCTAGAGGGGCATTTAGTTGCTAAAGAGGCAGATATTACCCTCAGTCATTGGTGGAGACCATGCAGAGCAAAAAGAAGAGTGAGTATTACATTTGTTGGGTGCCCAGAAAGTTGACGAATGAATACCAACTGTTCACTAACATGTTCAAAATATCAACTTCATGTGGCTGACGATACTATGACAGTTATGTGAGTACAGCTTGTTCCACTGTCCCCAGTTCGCCAAAAAAACCCAACTATTGCTTTGAGTACTGTGAGTTGGAAAGTTTAGAGGAGCAAAATGGTTACTTTAGCTAATTAATTTCACTCTACTGATCAACTGTCATCATTCTGACATTTTTGTTATCTGCAGCTCAACTCAAAACTGTTTTAGCAATGCAAAGCTGAGCCGAACCGGGCTAGGATACGTTTCTTATTTCCACAAACTCCCGATGAACTCCCCGTGTCATGCACAGTTCAAAACAGATTTGATTTCGCATGTTTAGATTTAAAGATATCAGTATGTGTGAGCCACTTAAATATGAGATGCAAAAGACTTTTTCTGTCCACTTGTGCTCTCCAAGGGACAGCATTTGTTTTTGAAACAGTGTGTCAGGCAGTGATAACCGCAGTATCACACACATTTGTAGCGCCAAATCCAGTGGTTGGTTTTGGTTTAATGATGCCAAACATTTTCACGTCTTTGGCTGCCACACTTAATATTACTCCATGGTGTAAATATTGCTTGTTGTTAATACTTGTATTTGATAACATAAGTTCTGTCCATATTTCCAGCAATGGAGCACAGGATTTTTTATAGGGCCATGACACAATGGCTACAACCTCTTTTTCTGCTTTGTCACACACACATGCACATGCACACACACATGCACACATTCTCAGGCGAGGGCCAGTCAGTGGACATTAAAAATTATACAGGCCATGGACTGGGAAACGCCTGTGAAAACTTCCCCCCTCATAAACACAAGTCAGGATCGGACAATAAATAGAAATTCAGGAGACAGAAATCTGAGAGGCCGTAAATGCATAATTTTCTAATCTGTTACGAGGCAGACAGCCAGTTCATATCGCAGTGCTGGAAAAAGGGCTTGGACAAATGGAAAATCATATTAAAAAGTTGCCAGACAGTCTTTCCACTGTAAACACATGATTGTGAATGAGTGGCAGTGGAGTTTGATTTATACATGTTGTAGGTATAATCTGGTTTTGGGCATTTCTTCACTATGGTTGAGGCGTGAGGTTAGAAGAAAAATGTTTGCTGAAGTATTTATGAAACTTTGCAAAATGTCGAATGAAGCACGTACACATTTGATCCACATGGCTTAATTTCTATAAGACCAGTTTAGTCATCTTTATCTCACCTAAGCAAAAGCACTGAGGAATTGTCTTCTCTCCTCCAGTAAATTATTTATCACGTCCTATGATAGGCTACAAGAACGTGTGTTCAACCTTTGAACGTGCAGAAGCTGACATTTCAGGTTACTCAGGGTCGCGTTCCTCCAGTCTGTCTGTGTGAAAATCTCATAACAGATTCCAGTCATTTGTTGGAGCTGTCGGTGAACAAAGCTACAGTAATTTCAGCTGCATCAGCCTTTTCCCCTCCAGAGTCATGTCTTCACTCTGAAAACAGAGTCAGCGAACTGAAAAGAGAACAAACAAAGCTGTTAACAGTTTTTATTGTTTTCATATTTCCAGCTAAACAGAGAAAAGGTCATCTTAGGAAATGATCATAAAACAGCAGTTTAAAAATCCAGTTGAACACATAAATGATATTTTGTAGTCTATATACTATATCTGTTTTAACTTTGAGTTGTAGCTCAGCAACTTGTACTGCTGTCACCATTTCCTTCCCTCCAAACTTTCATGTTAGCAGTACATAACCGTCAGCTTGTCTGGCCGATGTGGGCAGACAAGCATTTTATGCTGCTACTGTGAAATGCCATTTTATTCTCCAAGTGCATATGGTTACTGCATTGGCCACTAGAGGGCATAAAGACTCAGTAACAAAGCTGCACTGAAGTGTATCAGATAATGGGAGCTGTGGCTGTATCACTTAGCATCTGACTAGCTTTGCTGCGTTAATGCTACAAAATGCATTAATTCTAAGAGCTGCTGGTAGGCAGATTTTGTTACCGTAGCCAGGCTAGCTGTTTCACCGGCTTCCAGTTTCTATGCTAAGCTAAGCTAACTGGCTGCTGGCAGTAGCTTCACTTTACAAAGAGATGTAGGAGAGATCTTCTCATCCAAACTGTTCGTCCAAAGCATTCTGGTTGTATTCATGGGCCCTGGGAACAGGACCCTTTTTCATGTTCCCATTATGTGCCATATAAATCTGAGGAACATAGGATCCTGGGAACATAGAAATTACATCCTTTAGGCTTTTTACAATAAAATGAAAGCCATGGTTCTTCAAATTGAAACTAATTCAGTGGTCACACCATGAACACTATTTATATAGGTGCAGTTTGCCAGTGGAGCAGACAGTGTGGTTCAGTACATCTACTACCAGCCCATCATCCACCGCTGGAGAGAGACAGACTTCTTCCCTTGCTCCGTCACTTGTGGTGGAGGTAAGATGGAGTTGAATTGTTGGCATTGTGAATTAATTACTTGATAGCAGCTAGCAATTTTGCCAACCAACTGATGGGAAGCTGTGATGGCAACAAGATATCTTCTTCTTACTGAATTATTGCTCCTTATTGCTTTTGAGGTGAGTGCCACTTTTTGTCTGTAGGGTACCAGCTAACATCAGCAGAGTGCTTTGACCTTCGGAGTGGCCGGGTGGTTGTGGATCAGTACTGCCATTATTACCCAGAGAACATCAAACCGAAACCCAAGCTCCAGGAGTGTAACATGGACCCCTGCCTGGCCAGGTTGGAGACCGAGAGCCTAACCACAGACATCCGTGTTTAATGATCTGCCAGCAGCACTTTGTATAATCCTAAATCCTAATTTCCTGAGTTGATTCTGCTTTTTAGTGACGGCTACAAGCAAATTATGCCATATGACCTCTACCACCCTCTGCCTCGGTATGTACTCACAACTGCGAGGTGAAATAGTAACAAATGTTGATAATCCCCATCCATGACTCCATGACTAACCTTTTACAATGTCAGATGGGAGAGCAGTCCCTGGACTGCCTGCTCCACCTCCTGCGGCGGAGGCATCCAGAGTCGCTCAGTGTCCTGTGTGGAGGAGGACATGCAGGGTACCATCACTCCCACTGAGGAATGGAAGTGTCTCTACTCCCCCAAGACAGCTATCCTGCAGCCCTGCAACACCTTCGACTGCCCCACCTGGCTGGCACAGGAGTGGTCACCCGTAGGTGTCCTTATTTATTCTGTGAACATTTTTTTTATTGTTCCTACTGGTTATTATTTCTTATTAAGCGCCGTAAAGCCTCAGAAAATTAGAAATGCTGAGAAAGTTCAGCTAAAAATGCCTAGAAACAGTTGTAAATAGATATCTTCTTGTGTTCTGTCGCTGTTTCCACCTGGCAAGTCAAATATTAGCAAATGTTTCATTTGTCTTTTCTGTCTGTGAGTCCCCACAGTGGGTCTTAATTAGCCCATGGTGTAAAAAAAATGCATGATTAATTGTCTAAGGGAGAAACAAAAATATACAACAGCCTGAGCTGGGATTTTATCATCTCTTCAGGCATTTTTAACACTTCAGGACGACTTGTAACAGCTTCAGTGAAAGCACAAACTTGCTGTGTGATTCAGAATAGCACTGCTAACATCAGTTTGAGTGCCCTTGACCACCCTTGCCCTTGAACATGCCATTCAAAACATAAATGCTTTGATTAAAACCCAAAGCCCAGCAGCAGATATGGATTCTTAAACTCTTTTTTTTGCCAGACACACCCAGGTTATCATGGTGGTGCACCCAGATCATTTAACATACTTGTTAGCTTACTTGTTTGGCATAGTTGCTGTTACATTAACCAGAAATGTCCCATACAGCTTCCTTGTGGGATTTTTCAACCACACCAGTTATACAGGCACAAGCAGAAGCACAGGGAGCCTAATCTGTGGCCCTCTAAAAACCTGGATGCTGTTTACCTAGCACATTCTTCCTTGTGAACTTGCCTTTAAATGCTTGTTTTGGCAGAGGATACACAAAGTTCACCCCTGTGCAGAGAGCTGCAGGGATTTTGGAAGGTCTTTACTTTCCTTGAGTCAAGGGCTAAGGCTTTGTGTCAAACACAAGCAAAGGGGTGTAACTATAGGAGCAAGACTTAAGACGTTATCTGTGTGTAAATATTATCAGAAGTCGATCAGTAATTTATGGATGATATCTCCTGAACTGTCCTGTCACACCACCAGTGCACGGTGACCTGTGGTCAGGGGCTGCGCTACAGGGTGGTGTTATGCATCGATCACAGAGGACTACATGCTGGAGGTTGTAACCCCACCACCAAACCCCACATCAAGGAGGAGTGCCTGGTGACTGTGCCCTGTTATAAGTCCATAGGTGGGTTACATTGTGTTGTTTTTGGTCACCAAACTTGAATAAAATGGTGTTTCTTTTGTGTGATGTTCAGTCCTTTTCTTTTCTGGGTGATTTGTTCTAGATACCCTCCCAGTTGAGGCAAAACCTGTGTGGCATAAGCAGGCCATAGAGTTGGAGGAGGAGGTCATTGTTACAGAGGAACCAACGTGAGTACCAGACACCCACATATGCACGCATGGATACAACAAAGGACATTTTAGAGTAATTCTGGTATTTTAAAACCTATTTTTACACAGTATGGTGCATAAAGGACTGATAATAACAACAAGTTTTGGAAATGCTGGCAGCATTTGGTGTTTTAAAGTCACACAATAACACAAACTAACTGAATGAGGCAGTGGTAGAACAGCAACCCTCATGTTCTGAGGTAAAATTACTGTCTGTCTCTGTGGGTATCCTTTTTGTTATCCACAATGTTGTCAGATTCTTAAAATAACAACCTGAACCTGACGGTGACAAAAACAAGCACTTTTAGTGGACGCACATTGCCCCCAGGGATTACATTGCAGCCATTGCAGCCCTTTTCCTGGCTGCCAGCTGAGGCAATCTACTGCACCATTTCCACATCGTTTTGTACATATTAGTCATTTAGACCCAAAAATACGTAATTACCACATAATGAGATCACAGTGGTTAGAAAACTACTATTTGCTGCTGCCTTCTACTGAAAGCAGTAGGAGCTGCAATTCAAACTTTAAAATATATGATTTTACTTGTGCTGGCACTCTGTACTACAACCATATACCTGCAATGTACTGCCAGAAGTGAGCGTTCTGTTAAAACCATCACAGGTGTCATGGCCTTATACCACAAATGAGTTAGGAGGATGCAACTGCTAAAGCTATAAATGACTCTCAAGCTTCATTACCCGGAAAAATCAGGGGAAATTTAATTCTTTAAATCATCCTGCAAGGCTAAAGAAGCTAAAGTCAGATACCAGATACACAGTTTCAAGAATGGTTTTCACAAACCGGAGGTTTGGATATATCTGGACGTGAAACTGAAGCAGACAGGGCCCGGTACTGCCATGAAACCGCCATATTAGCGAGGTTGCGTTCGTGTCAACAGCCATGTACAACCGCATGGAGCCAAGATGCTCTATAGCTGCAGCCCCCATCCCTCTTTTTGACACTTTTTGCCCTCACTGAAGTTAAATGTTAAATACTCTTTGCTTGCTTCAGTGAATTAGTGTTGGGGGTTAGGTAAAGGGGTATATTGTCAGATCTATGTAATGAATATGCTGTGTGAGGTTACGTAAGGTAAAAGGGGAAGCTGAAGGTGAAAAAGGAAAAACACCTTTTTGGAAAGCAGCAGTCTGCTCAGTCGCTGTCCACCAGCATTACCTCAGCAAGCGTCAGATGTTCCAGATGTTCTTGTCCCACATATCAATTGAATAATAAGGGCTATCCTCTAAAGATGAACAATATTTGGACTCTAACCCGTGCCTTGCATGACTCGTATTAGCGACCATGTTAGCCGGTTCAAAACATCTGTTACTTTGACTTATTTTTGGAGTGAGAGGGGGTGGGGGTGCAAACGCCAGAACATGTGATTTTGCTCTATTGCAAAAAAAAGCATGTCTTTCCTCCAAAAGCACATAAATATCTGCATATAATATGCAGTCATTCACAAGCCAACAACAATATCTGCCTACCATATGGGGCCAGGTTACGGATGTGAGAGGAAAGAGAAGGAAATTCCTGTGTTAGACTTATTGCACCTCCATTGCCAGGCCTTATGCCTGCCCTGAGCCACCGCTGTGCAACTGCTCGAAAAGTTGAGCCCATATATGTTCCATAGCTTGGCCAAAAGTGCTTTTTTCACCTTACCACCGCCATGAGTAAATAAAATATCTCCATTGATGGAAATTTAATTGATATGATTAGCATGGGGCTTTGGCGGACACTACAAAAATGTATTGTTTCCGTTCCATGAATGAAATCAAGATTGTTTTTGAGCCGACAGATGTGATTTAACTACGCATGAAGATAAGCATTTCTTCTGGTTCACATGTTGACTTTGTTGCTTATGTTCCAAGGTCTAACTACCAATGATTCATTTGTTTGTCCAAAAGGCAATGAGTCCTTGAGCACTCATAAAAAGCCAACTTAGCTGTAATTATGAGCTCTTTATTGAAGCATCTTATAAAACGGCAGGGTGCTCTTGTGTTGTGGTCAGACTTCTCAAACAAGGAAGAATGCTGCACGTTGGTGCAGGCTGCCATGCTAGTAGGTATCTCCGTGAGACACATGTATGCTGATAATGCAAGCTGTAGGAAACTTGGTAGTCTGACAACCGAGGGAGTGCAGCGATGGAGCCATAGGGCTGAATAAGCTTCACATACTGGGGTTAAGAAACAATATTTCTACCAGTCATATTCCATTTTGATTGAAGGAATCCAAAAAGCAAAAAGAAAATACCATTTGTTTTTTTTGCACTAAACCCCATACCAAAAAACTGGACACTGAAGAGACTTAACCATAATTACAAAGTGAGCAACAGAGCCAAGTTACTCTATATGATGTAAGGGGAGGAAATTACAAATGACCTGTTTCATTTATTTCAGTTCAAAGGATTTGCACTTACTGTGTATGTAGTCATTCCCTTTTATTTCTAAGCTAAACAACTACATCCCTGTTCATAACACTGTGACATTTGCTGCTGATTCTGACTGTCTGCAGGGCAGTAGTAATTTCAGTATGCTCCTGGTTGGAACTGTTTTTGTTCAGTGCAAAACTAGACCTATGCAAGCACTGTTTTAAAGTAATGCTGAGCAACCAGCCATCAGCACCAGATGTGTCACTTCATGATTGTTTCTGTTTCATGGTCTTTCAGTCAGTTGAGGGGAGCTCCAATGGAAATACAGCAACTACTGATTCAGTCAGGCATAGTGGTGATTTAGTACAGTTATTTCAGCTTGAGGATCTGGTGTTTAAGATTAGTTTGTATGTACTGAACACCTCTATTATTGTGTTTTGAAAATCCCTTTAAAGTCTATCAAGTCTGCCAAAAGAAGCAGTGGTGAGCTCAGCCCGAGACAGGGCCGCTGATGAATGCTGTAAACATTTGGGCTGCCTCTAACCGCTTTGTAGGCAAGATCAGGGGTAGAACTGGCTGTAATGACAACAGTGCAGTGTGGCACCCTTGTGCAAAGAGAAAGATAGCCAAGTCTGATGCACTGCTTTTAAAGTCTTTTACCCTCCAATGTTGAATATTCAGACGTGTTTATTTTTAGAAAGAGTTTGTCTGCTGTGGTTAAACTTGCCTGTCGTATGGGAAAATATCAGAACCAGGACTGAGGGCTGCAGAAAAGTTCATTTAGTATAGGTCCTTTAGAGGGTATCAGGTGCACCGTGTGTTACAAATGTTGTTTGGCCTTAATATTTGTATGTTTCGAAATGAAAATCTTTCCAGTGCTACATTCCACGAGCATTTAATGCACCCAAAGATAACGATCACCTGATCTGAGCACTGATCACTGAAACATTATGGACGTTCTTCAAATTGTCACCCAGGCTCGATGGGCCTTCAGGCATTCATGAACGCCAATAATTGACAAGTATTTCCTTCTTTGATCCAGTCTTTAAGATGAGGAAGGATGCACATGAAAGCCATTTATCCAAGAATGGCTGATGGTAATGCTTCACGGCTGTTCAATTAACCACAGCAAGACTGAATTTCATAAATACTGAATGACTTAAGTCTGAATACTGCAGCAGTGCTCAAAAACCTGTGGCTTGTTATCAAACTGCTTTCAGCACTGCAGGTTTGCAAACAGTCAAATAAAAATGTAGCCATTTTTCAAAGCCTTTTTGTATATAACCCGTATAGTTATGTGAACTATAAGAACTAAATGAACAGCATATTGTCCATATGTTTATGCGTGTGATTCATTATCCTGCTGGCTCTCTTCTCCAGCTTCATCCCTGGTCCCTGGCAGACCTGCAGCAAGACATGTGGCGCAGGGACCCAGCAACGGACCGTCAAGTGCCAGGTGTTGCTGTCCTTCTCACAGACCGTTGCTGAACTGCCTGATGATGAATGTGACGGGGTCAAACCTGCCACAAGTCAGCCCTGCTACCGTACTCCCTGCTCTGGCGTTTTGGGCAAAGGAAAAGAAAGCGAAAAGGAGGGAGAGGAAGAGGAGGAGTCACCCAAAAGAGAGGAACTGCACGACTGGGAGTATGAGGGGTTTACGGAGTGCTCAGAGAGTTGTGGGGGAGGTATGGCTCATTATTGACCTCTCTTCATTTGAGAAAGTAAAGAAATAGGCTTGTTAACTTTTAACTTTTCTTGTTAACGTGCGCTAACGGCTCTGTGAGGCTGGCACAGTGGTGCTTTGAGCGAAAGGTTAACATCCCCACGCTAACATGCTCACAGTGACAATGCTACCTGAAGCAGGTATAAGGTTTACCATTTTCACCATCTTATTTTTGTGCATAAGCTGCTAACATTTGCTAATTTGCACTCAATGCAAAGTACAGCTGAGGCTGACGGGTATGCCGTCAGTTGTGTGTAACTGGACAAATGAAAATTTTGACCTGATGATGCCACTAGATGGACAAAAACAGCATGACCAGTTCCTTATTTTAATTCACTCTCATATGTTTGAACCTGAAAGTCAGGAGGTCTTCAAAGTCAGTAGGATGTGTCTACTGGGCAGGATGTACAAAATTTCGTGGCAATCCATCCAATATCTAATGTTAAACCCATAATGGAATTGTTTTTTTAATATGAATACAGGAAATACATTATATTCCTTAGTTTGAACGCACTGTAAATCCTCAAGGCAAACCCCAGTTCATCAGCGTCACTGAATTTGTTCAAGTTGCTGTACTAAAATGAAACATCCCAGCAGTAACCGGTGACCTGACGTCAGTGGATGACTAAAGCCATGCCAGCATGGGCTTTGAAGTAGACGTGAGTTAAATGATATTAGATGACAATGGATAGAATACCAAGTTTAACCTTAAAGGCATCACTGACTCTCACAGCAGCAGTGCATGGACAGAGACAGCTTTCCTAAACATCCTGCCAACAATCATTGAGGCCCGCTTTAATCTCCCCTCCTCCACATTCACGCCTGTATGCCTGTGTCTGTGTGTTAATGTCTGCATGTGTAACTTAATTTCTGCACATGGGCGTCAGCTTTTGTCCGTGTGTGTGTGCGTGCGTGCATGCATTCGTGTGTGCGTGTGCACTCACCCAAACCCAACAAACTCCCATTCGGGGATGATTACAGACTGGTATCAGATGTCACATACACACCCTCAGGGCTGCGCTCCTGTGAACCATCACACCACTGTGGCGTTTGAAGTGCCCGTTTCACTGTTATTGTCCCCAACATTAGAAGCAGACGCAGAGATTTATGTTACATTGCTTTTAACATGACCTGACATCACGCCCTTAAAGTTTATCCACAGTTTAGGATAGAGTTTAAGCAGGCAGCTGCACTGTTTGCCCTATTAGATACAACCACTGCTTGCTTTCAGTGAGAGGCCTTCTCTGGGTAGCTGTATGCATGTGTTTGCATTTTTGCATTCTTACAAGATATGGGACAGTGAGTATGTTTATATTAATATTTTTAAAGTTTAAAACACTTGTGATTGAATGCATTGATAGCTTATGGTTCTTGGGACATCCCTTGTGACTGCCTGGTACTGTGTAATCCCAGGTGTGCAGGAGGCTGTAGTCATCTGCCTGAACAAGCAGACCAGGGAGGCAGCAGACCAGAGCCTGTGTGTGAGCTCCCGTCGGCCCCCGCAACTCCTCCAGGACTGCAAAACTCAGCCCTGCCCACCTAGGTACGGTAAAAACCCACAAATCAGACTTACATCACTATCATTCAGACATTGTTTAAAATAGTTTGTGCATAAACTAGACTTGATTGATGGATGCAGTAAAAATTTGGAGGAAATGTGTTTTTGGAAAAAGGGTTTGGCTGCAGAAAATATTAATTAAAAACAGGACTGAATTCTGGCTCTGCTCTTTATTAGTTTTCCAAGACTGTAACCCAGCAAAATATGTAATATATAGAGTTGGGACGTTCATGTACCATTTCCTAGAGCCCTGATGCATCCCTGGGATCTACAGCTGGAACTGCTTAACTTTCAGACTCTATCAAAAAACACACATCAGACAAGTTGAATCAATTAATCTCTACTAATCACTGGTTGTGTATAAAGGAGATTGAAATCCTTATAATCCACTTAGTTATCCCTCTCAGTTTAAACCACTTGGGCCAATTAAATCACCATTTAGACCATTTGACTCCAAGTGATACTGAAGCAGAATGACAGAGATGGATGGTTGTATCACTGAGAGCAGGAAATGAGCCAGTGGGATAGCTTGTGGAACCTGGTCAGAATCAGACATGATGGAGATCAAATGTCAGTGGCCCTTTTGACACAGAGATACTGCTGTGATGAAGATTCATTGTCACCAAACAACCAACCAACGGGGCTGGCACAACGCTGCCCCACTGTGTGATTTTAGATAGCAGGGTGTGACGTGTAACTCAACATTGTCTGTGTCTAGTAGCTTCTGTGTTTGTGCATTTTATACAGAACGGCGGAATAATGCCGCAACATTCCCGCCTTGAACAAGCTGTGTAAAATGGGCAACAGGTAGCGATACCTGCTAGGCTCAGATCTTGAAAGTTTTTTTTTTTAATGGTTATGTCAGCACAGAAATGTAGGAGGCCTCTGCTGCTCTACTTGGAATGAACACACATCATTCTGACAAATTTACCACATTATTAGACACAATATAACATTCGTCCTGAGGGGATGCTATTGGAAAACCCATGGGAGCCCATATGGATTCCTCCTCTGGGTATTATGAATGTCCTTGAAAGATTTAATTCAGATTACATTATTATTATTATTAACTTTCAGTAACCTATGTACAAAGTTGACACTTTGATCTTTATCTTTTGGGAGCAATGAAATTTCATGGAAATCTTGGCCATTAGGTTTAGAGTTACCTGGTCAAAAAGAAGGGTCTTCATGATTTTGTGCAAGTCATAAGGGTCAAGAGATCACTAATCATTGTAATCACCCTCTGGGGAAGATGAAGTTCCTTGCTAAATTTCAAGTTGAAGTTATCGAAATGCCACTATGCAACTATGATGTTTGTGCTATTGTAAGCACTGAAGATTGTTCTCATAGCATTTTGTATTCTATTATAGTTTTAGTCAAAGTTTTGCATTTTTTTTGCCCTAGCTGTTATCCACTGGGCCCCAATCTAGAAGACAGTGGATGAACGATTTTGGAATTTCAAAAGTGACGTTGCAAACATTTTTTGTAAACAGCGCACAGAAAATTCATCAAATTCATGAAATACCTGAGTGGTTAAACTGTATAATGACATGTTGTTTAATATAACTGAGCCATGGCTAAACGGTGAGTGGATTTTGTGGTGGGCCACACGTTTCAAGTTAACACCGTGCACAGAGTCGGTGTTCCACCACTCACACTGTTGTCAGAAAACCCAGAGGCTTGCAGCCTGCCCTTGCCTGTTTTTCCAGGCCTTGAGTCTTGTTTTCAGGCACAACAAACGCTGTATTGGGCTTGTTTCCTTTGGCCCTTTACTCCCTCCCTGAGGCCTCTTCACCCTCCCATATTAAGCTACACTCTTTGGATACTGTTCCCTCTGAAGGGAAACAGCCATAGGATTTGGCTTGTGAGTATAGTACTGGTCCAGAAACAAGTTTCATTCCCAATTCTCCTCAGTCCCTGGACCCTTGAGTAAATATGAGTAGTTTTGAAAGATCACCTAATCTGTCAAGCAAAATGTAAAGTTGCTGCCATCTTGGTCAAAGCCAAAGCTTTCAGATGTGTTTCAAGGCACAGTGACGAGTTAGATACATGCCACATCACTTTCAAGATTGGAATAAAAGCAAACTTTGATGCTAGATTGATCACCCTGTATGAAAGTGTGTAGGACAACAAAGTTAATATTGATCCATGGAGGTCATTGGAAAAATGCGGGTGGAGAAGTAATGCTGCAGGGATTTCTCAAATATCTCTAAATTCAGGCCCCATGAATCACTCTTTTCGTCTTCACGCATATTCACTTTCATGAATTTCACTTCCATGAATTTACACATTCATAAGACTGCAAGAGTGTCCTCTCATGGGATCAAATGAAAACATCAAGCATTCTGACTGAACTCCTCCTGACTGTAGTCCTTTATAGATTGGATAATGGGGCGTTATGCACACACACACACACACACACACACACACACACACACACACACACACAAAAGATGTATTGTAGTTAATCAGGATTGGCAAAGGTTAAGAGTTGAAAAATCATGATATACAGTGGTGTGATTAATAGTTTGACAGTTTGATGATTAACATTGTATTTACAGGTGGGAAACAGGAGAGTGGAGTTCATGCTCAGCTACTTGTGGGGTTGGTCTGATGACCCGGACTGTGACCTGCACGCACCGGCCCTCTCGGAACAGCAACCGCACTGAGGTTTTGAGAGATGAAGACTGTCAGAACCCCAAGCCCAGTCCAGTCCAAGCCTGCAACCGATTTGACTGCCCTCCTATGTGGGACACACGTGACTGGGGACAGGTAGAGGATCTCACCTCTGAAGTTCACCACTATAAGTTCCTGGTCCAGCAATTAGGCTGAAGCATCTAGCACATATTGCTAATATAACCCCGGCCACTTATGCGTTTTTGTCTCTGCAGTGCTCCCGGAGCTGTGGTGGTGGATTTCAAAGAAGGCAGGTCCTGTGCAAGCAGCGGTTGGCAGACGGCAGCATCCTGGAGCTGCCTGACACCTTTTGCCCTTCCAAGAGTCCTGCAAACCAGCAGCCCTGTGCCAAGCCAGAGTGCCCACCTCATTGGGTCACAACTGACTGGTCCCAGGTAGGCTTTCGTCAAGGCACCAATCTACGCTTTAAAGCGGACAAAATCAAAATTTTATGCATTGAGTATTTTCATATCTTATGATATCACTTATTTGTCCAGTGTTCAGTGACTTGTGGAAATGGCATTCAGAGACTAGAGGCAGTCTGCAAAAAACAAGGTAAAGATGGGGGGCATTGGACTGTGGACCCTAAGAACTGCTCCCAGATAGCACGACCCAACAGAATCCGGCCGTGCTCCCTCAGGCTCTGTGAAAGTAAGTAACCCTCTGTTTGGCTCTGTTTCATCAATTTGTTCTGCAAAGAGAGTGGAAATTAGTGGAGAGATTTGCTAGTTAACAAGAAGTACATTAGATAGCTAACTTTGGTCAATTATCTTTGCAAATGCACAGAAATACAGATAGCAGATAACAGATAACAATAATTAAGCCATTTACCTGTCCGGTTAATTTCATCACAGATTCTGTCAAGCCTGATCCTACCATACTGGCCCAGAGGAAGGTGTATATCCAGTGGAAGAAGGGCAAAAAGTTACACTTGGTAGTGGGAGGCTATGCCTACATTCTGCCCTGGACAACTGTGGTCCTTCGCTGCCCAACCCGCCACTTCCGCAAGGGTCACATCCAATGGTTGAAGGAAGGAAAGCCCCTGGTCAGCCTTCCACACCTCTCCATAACGTCACTAGGATATGTGAAGATTCAGCAGGTTCGTGCATCTGATGCAGGGATATACACATGCATCGCAGGTCCGGCACAAGAGCATTTTATCCTGCAAATAATAGGCAGCAAACAGAAGCTCTCTCTTCCAGAGTCATGGCTCCTCACAGATCGCCAGCAAAAGGTTGGGCAGCCAGATGTGACCTCAGCAGGAGAGAGACATCAGGAGCTACCCATCTCCCTCAACCAATACGACAGCATTGTTGAGCATTTGCTTGAATTTAAAGGCTCTCTCCAAGATGAAAAAGACATTGGTGATAAATCACACTCCGGTGAAAAGAATAGGTCGACCCTGGAGGATGAGAGCTCTGAACTTTCAAGCCTGCTCGTACTCACGGCTGATACTCACAGGCTAGATGAGATCACGCACAACCTCTCAGAAGGCCTTGGTGGACCATGGGGGGAACAACTCATCGCACAATTGCTCAGCGAGCTCACCATGGCACAAGGCGAAACCAATGAGTCTACTCTTCATCCCCCAGAAAGTGCAGAATCCTCTACGCAAGGGCCCCTCCTTTATAAACCAAACATCAAAGCCCATACATCCAGGCCAAGAAGCCCTGTGATTATCCAACGATCCAGGAAGGTCGGAGTGGTGTCGTCGTCGGACATGATAGTTCATGTGGGAGTGCCAGTTTTGCTGCAGAAACCCATTGCTAGTTTGGAGCTGAGGTGTGAGGCACTGGGGAACCCTGACCCATCCCTCACATGGACAAAGAATGGAAAAGAGTTGCACTACAACAGCAGGTAAGAACTGCCCTGTAATGTGTCTTTTTGTGCAAAAGGCATTAACAAAACTTCAGATTTTGTACAGAGGTAGCTGACTGTTCTTTGACAGAATTGTTATAGATTCAGTGGTTACGTTGTCTTTGTGTCGGCAGAGTAGGCCTGTTGCCTACCGGCTCACTGAGGATCCAGTCTCCAAGCAAGGTGGATGAGGGTCTGTACACCTGCACTGCAAGGAATCGTTTGGGTTCTACATCTCTTTCGTCTTGGCTGCAAATTACAGGTAAGGTCCACAATAATAACAGTATAATTTTACATATGTTTTAAAATCATATCGTGTTATTAGTGTTATTTAATATGCTTATTTACTTTCTTGTCCGTAGATAGATGAGAAGATAAGCTGTGCTCTCATGTCTGTACATCATGAAACTAGAGCAAGGAGACAGCAAGCATATCATATCATATAGACTAGAAAAAGGGGGGCAACAGCGAGTCTGACTGTACCAGTACCTCCAAAGCTTCTTTTAATTAACTGTAAACTGTTTTCCTAGTTAAACATACAAATGAGAGAGTTGGTATTAACCTAATGTCAAGCTGAGTTTGTCCTAATATACTGTCAAGTAGTCCAGTTTAAAGTAATATGTGTTGTTCTTTTGTGGTTCGGGCTGAGAGATTCTGGGAAAGCATTCTTTTCAGCTGAGAAACTCACACAGGCATAACCACAGGCACAGATATACAGTAAGCTTTTACATACCCCAGTGGCTCATTTGGCTGAGTCAGTGATGGGGAATGTCCGGAGCGTGCCACAGCTCGGGTCATCTCCAAGCTGTGCTGTCCTTCGTCTCCTCAGAGCATGATCAGTCACAACCTAGGTGCATTTTCATCAAAGCACCGCCACGTTGGGTTTCCTGATGCTCCGCTTTTACTCCCCCATACAACATCAATTAGAGTTTCCAGGCAGTGTTTCAAAGAAGATTTAGTGGCTGCATCTCATTCGCCTAATCTAAATGGACAGGATAAAGGGATTTGAAAGTGCTGAAAAATGTCCAATCTGGATTTTCTTCTATTTTTAATTCAAACTCAGTTGAAGGTCATGTCTAACAGATGCACTTCAGAAAATCTTCAGAAAGCAATCCCAAGTACTGTGAATGACTTTGTATGGAAATTGAACTGATGTAATTCTCTCCCAGGTTCTTTGAAAATGCCATCTCATTTTTGAACAAGAACAGGCCATGACACTCTTGGTCATGTCAGAGACCAAATTTAGAGCAATCGCAACAAGAGACTGACTAAAGAACATATTGAAGTATAGTATTATTAGTATTCTTATTATCAGTGTCTATCAGGCAAGATAAATCATCTTCAGTTGTGTCAGATGTTGCTGTTAATTTCTCTCTTCTTTTGACTTCTACACTATCGAGCACCTTAAAGATATATTTTCTTTATTGTATTTTCAGGTGGCAAAGGAAGGAACTGTGTCCAAATTAATGGTATGGGAGCAAATGGCCCTGTTTGCTCTGAGAGGAGTAACAGCAGCCAGTCTGCTGAGCTGTGCCATGGACAAGCCTGCCCCTTCAGGTACCTTGCTATTACTACATGTCTGTCCACTTGGATACTTTGAGTATTAGGTTTGATAAAACCAGATCCCACTGTCTCCTTTACTTGCATTCCAAATTTCTCCATGGAATTCAATCATGCTTTATCTATCCTAAGGTGTTGAGTCCTTCTGGGCTTAAAACATCCCCAGAAGCTTTCTAATAAGCTTATAAACTTGACAAGTTATAGTCTACTTTTCCTCCGTGGTTTGTTTAGGTGGCGAGTGGATCCTTGGTCACCATGCTCAACCAGTTGTGGAGGAGGGTCACAGACTAGGAGTGTCCGTTGCATGAAGGGTCCTGAGGGCAGATCAAGAGAGGTGGGCAGCCAGCACTGCCTTGGCACAGGGAGGAGACCCTCTGACACCAGGTTGTGCAACCAACTGCCCTGTGCCAGATGGATCACAACCCACTGGGGACTGGTGAGTCTACTTACACTGGCCACAAACACATGTCAATAAGTACCTGGACTGCATCAAGGCTGTTTGCTTCACTCTGTGCCAATTCTTGGTCAGATCATTTGAGATAGTTTCTCAACTATCAAGAACAGGCAGTTTGGAGCATTTGTTTATTTTATTTGCTTTCCACAGTACTGAAGGCGGAAGCACCCTGCTAATCCTTACTCATCTATTAGGAGACAAATGTTTGTTGTAGTTAGGGAAGTCATCTTTTCAGTCTGAAAATCCCATTGTCTTTAAAACTGTTGCAGAATATTTGCCAAAAAGTAGCTCCCACGCAAAATATGAAGTAATGGTTTTGTTATGAGTCATATTTTATACTTAAAAGCAGAACTTCTGATAAAAAATGTCCTCTTTTAGTGTCATGGCCAATGTGTGGGTCCCAGTCTGGCCACACAGCACCGCCATGTTTACTGTCAAGACACGAATGCCACCAAAGTCCCTTATAAGATGTGCAGTGGACTCCAGAGGTAAATATAGATATCATGATATGAACATACTGGATATCAACAGAGTATTTCTGACAACGTTTAGACCCTTTCGTTTCTGTGTTTGTAACCGTAGGCCCATCTCCCTGAAGAACTGCTCCACAGAGGCCTGTGCCCTTCACTGGCGTGTCGGGCCGTGGACGCAGTGCACGGCCACCTGTGGACGGCACGGTTTCCAGTCACGCCAGGTGACCTGCGCACACCGTCGAACTGGAAAGCCCACGCGTGAACATCACTGCATGTGGAGGCCTCGCCCTCCGAGCTGGCAGCGATGCAATATTTTGTCGTGTGGCAGAGGTAAGAAAAAGTGTCACTTGTGCCAAACTGGAGACAGGTGGTGTCTTAATTACTTAACTATATGTTGGATTTCATATTCAATATAGTGTAATTGCATACAGTATGTTGATAGTGCTCTATATTTAAATCTACTCTGACAAGAAAGGTGAAAGTAAGCTCCGTACAGCACTAACTTGTTGCTGTCAGTTCCAGCCTCTGGCACACAACACAGCCCTCTGCTCTGTCTTGGGTAGAGGCGATTAGACTTAAAGTGAGTACCTGTCATAAACTGTAACCTCTGTGTTTTGCAGCAGGAGAGTGTCGAGACAGCACAAGGTACTGTGAGAAGGTTAGGCAGCTGGAGCTTTGTCCGCTGCCCCAGTTTAAGAGTCGCTGCTGTCATTCCTGCAGAAACACCTGAGGCTGGGACAAACAAAGAGTGCCATGGACAGCCTGGATAGACTGGGAAGACGCTCAGACAGCCAACAGAGACTTGAAACCTCTATGCCCCATCCTTACACCCACAACTGTCTTTATGATCAGTCTTGGACGGGGATGCCCGAGTGTGGGGGAATGTTTGGATGGTCATACCGAGAGTGGCTGTGACCTACTCTCCTCAAAGATGTCATGTGTGGGTTTGAATTTGGAAGTTTTGAGAGCACTGACAGCAGTGTGTGTTAATGAAGGCTTCAGTTTAACTTTCAAATCTGAAGTTCACGCCAGCAGCAAAAGTAACTAAGATACATTTCCATTGCTTGTCATAGAAACTTGTGGTGACTGCCTTGTGTCATAAAGGGGAACTTGTGAAGAATCATTATACTGGTGACTAGCAATAATGCTGGTGTCCGGTGTCGTTTCAGGGGTTTCCTAAAACAAATGGAACAGTAGTGCTGCACCACCATGTTCTGTTGTAGCACCTTCACTTCAAGTCCAAATTAGGGTGCATATTATCATGCAATTTAGCTTACAATACACAAACATGTAGGTCATGCACTCTTTTTTTTTTATTGATTGGCTTCATACCCAGGGATTCTCAGAAGACCCCTGAGCTTTTAATGACCACTGGATAGTTGTGTGTTTGCCTCTATTGTCTTTATGGTCTCCAAAACAGTGTTGATAAATAGTTTTGATGCTAAATAAGCTTTTATTAATGAGGTATGTGTAAACTCTTGTTTAAAACTGAAATACAGCACAATGCTGCATGTAAATGGGAAATGCTAACATGACTAAATGCCTATTATTTGATTAATGGTACACATTTGGTATCAGCCACCTGGGAACTAGATCTGTGCTATCATTTTTGGTCATTTTAGCACGTGTTGACCGCAGTGTTTGGTCAAGTCATGTAAAGAGGAAAGGAAGGCATTTTAAGTGCATTTTTGGCTGAATAAAAAGTAGGACATGATAATGATTTATCTTGCATGGGTTGCACTATGGAGGTGTATGACTGAAGCAAGTCAATTTTTGGAAAAAAAGACTTATTTTGCACTCAACTCATCCAAGTCTTTGTTCAGAACATGGCTTGTGGAGTTTTTTTTTTGTAAAGTTACATTGTTTATATATTTTGTTTTGTGAGTTTGGTATTTCTTGGAAAGATATTTGTCAAAATGTCCCTTTAACCACTTGGTTACGTTACGGCATGTTTAAATGTGAGGTGAACATAATAGTTCTTCATTGAGCCAATGAAGCTCAGTCTATGCTGTCCACCAAATGATATTTTTGCTTTAGTGTGACATTTTAAGAAAACAGCAGTTACATTTGACAGTTCTTCTTCCTTGGACAGATTTTAGTGTTAATTGAACTTAAAATATGTAAATATGACCTCTGTGTTATATTTGGATATTGGATAGAACAATAGCAAACTTTTTAAAGATCGTCATTAATGTACCAGACTTGCATTACTGTTCTATAGACAGAGTTTGCACTTTTAACGTTTTGTCCAGGGTTCTTCAATTCTTCATCATCAAGTGCAACACATACCTTAGCAGGAGACTACTTGGCCTTTCATTAAGGTGTGATTATTTGATTTTATGAGAGGAAAACATAATTAACATAATACTTATGCTCTTAAGTTATGTAGATATTTGTTTTGTCCTTTTAACTATTTATTTTCATGCGTGTTCTTGTGCATAGTAAAATGTAAATAATTACAGTGGTGGTTTTAAAGTATTCATTTCCCTGCAGGTTTTTTTTTCTGGTATTTGATGTGCATGCAATGGGGACCCTCTGCTGGTGACACAATGCCTTGTGCTCTGCTCATGCCTGGTTAATCATTGAATAAAACCAAATACATTCCTTTCATAATCTGTTTTGATTTTCTATTTTGTTATATCCATCAGATCACTTTAAAATATGCTTGTATGCTGCTTAGTCTACTATTGTCGCTGATATCTGTTGTTATCTTGATATGGACAACCAACAAGACCACTTGCTTTGATACTGAAGACTACTGCGTAAGATTTGTCCTCTCCAATAGCACAGGCACACAGGCATGATCTTAACAATGTAAAGAATTACTGTGGCAATAACATCATTGTTGAATGAAATAGGGTAAGACTATATACAGAGGGTGATCCATGCGTCACGCGTAAATCCAAACAGCACTGTGTTATCCACCCGAATTTGTTTTCTCAAAAATGACTGTTTCCTGGATAAATAACGTAAATTCTAACTATGAATCTGTAAGGTTGAACGATGACTGTCACCTCTGTCTTAACATTGAATGACATTATCATCTACCTATCCTCGAGACCATAATATCAAAGTCGTGACTGACTGATGGCATTCAAACATTTCTGCAGTGGCTGAGTCCTGAGGAGGCGTGAAGAAACGACAGCCACTGTCAGTGAAATCTGCTCTGAACAGCCTCTGAAACTGGAGCAAAAGTCCCACAAAAACCGCTCAACATGTGAGAACACATTCCTTGTGTCCGTCTAAATACAGAGGGACCGCAGAAAAGAGAGTAGTTGAGAGTAGGAACATGAAAAGTTATTGTTTCTTTTGACTCATTTGCATTACTTTTCATGAGTTACTACCTACCCTTGACTGCATCTGCTGCAATTTCTGTTACACCACTTAAATAATCCAATAATTGAAACTTGAGCACTTTGGCAAAATATATAAAAGGTGCATGTTAGTATAATGGGAAGTTCTACCATGAAGCCACAGGAAGAAGATGTTCAACAGTGTTGTGTTATGATGACAGAACTCTATTTGAACAGAGTTGATCAAAGAGCAAAGAAGTTCCTCTTCCTGTATTTATAGCGTAGTGTTCACTTTCTATTTTACAGCTCTTGAAGAGGGACATACTGACGCAGGATGAGAGGATATTCACTTTACAACATCTAGACGCTGGCACCAACAGCAGATCAGAACTGTACTTTTCTGATTTGTGCTGCTGATTCTTCCAGATCAGTTATGGTAGACAAAGATGCCTGTTATTCTTGTTTGACAGCAATCAGGGTGCTGCGAGTTTCCCTTGTGGATGAACTTGAAGGACAGATTGACTCTCTGCTGGAAATATTAGTAAGTCGGGAGGTGTTCACTCGTGATGATCGTGAGGAGGTGCTGTGTCAGTTGGGGCCCCGGGCAAGAGTAAGAAAGGTGTTGGATATCGTGGAGTGTAAAGGCGAGGAAGCAGCTAAGACTTTTCTCTCAGTTAGAACTCATCATCATCATCATCAAGAAGCACAGAGGCACTTCAAGAAAGATGACACAGATCAGCCTCAATCTGTAGGTATGCATTCAAACCACAGAAAGAAAAGATTTGTTTAAATTTGGAATGAGGAAACTGCTGTGGGTTAAACACTTGAAACTGCATTGCATTG
This sequence comes from Chaetodon auriga, assembly GCF_051107435.1. NCBI lineage: Eukaryota > Metazoa > Chordata > Actinopteri > Chaetodontiformes > Chaetodontidae > Chaetodon > Chaetodon auriga. Next base: position 11,139,181 of record NC_135097.1, on the reverse strand, counting down.
TTCATATACACAGCACGTTGTGTTTCATAGGGTATTATCAAATAATCATATTAGTTTCCTTGTTTAATGTAAAGGAGGAAGTAAACAGCCCTATGTTGTAGAATGTTGATAAATAAAGCAACCTTGAACTGTGTGAGAGACAAATTATTAATTAATCGTATCTTCTTTTACAGAGTATATCAAAGTCCAACAAAAGCATAAGGATGTCGTCAGGCGCCGGAGTGAGAGCATGCTCTTCTACAACACTCGACATGGCGAGAAAGTCCTTTTCTCTGAACATTATGTCAATCTCTTGTTGGTCGATGGACACCAGGGTTTGGAGCTAAAAAGACACGAGGTTCTAGCATTTGGACAAAACCGTCTATCTTTGCAGCAGAAGTCGGGGGAACATAGGAAAATTGCACCATCCAAACTCTTTGCAAGCGTAATTGAAGACCGTCCAATCAAGAAAGTTTTGGTGACAGGGGTGGCTGGTATTGGAAAAACCATCCTGGTGCAGAAGATGCTGTTCGATTTTGGGGGAAATAGGGCCAATCTTGCATTTGACTTCATCATCCACATGACCTTTAGAGACCTGAATCTGATTGACAAACCTACAAACCTCCGGGAGATGGTCCTGCGTAAAAACAGGCACCTGGCTAAGGAACTGGATAGCATTTTAGCCAATGACAACAAACTGCTGATCATCTTGGATGGCTTTGATGAGTTCAGACACTACAGGAGCTGTGATGTAGACATATTTGTGACTGAACCAGATGAAGATGCAGAGCTGGTGGAGGTCTTTGGGAGTTTAATGCAAGGTGAACTGCTGCCCAACGCTTCTGTCATGCTCACAAGTCGACCCGCAGCTATCAACCACATCCCTGTGGGCTGTATAGACCGTTTTGTGCTCATTGCTGGCTTCTCCTTGGTTGAAGTTCAAGACTTTTTCTCACGTTACTTCCAAGACTGTGCCCTCGCTGACCGCATGTTTGCTGTAGTATCAAAGAATGAACTAATGCTAACACTGTGCTACATACCTGCGTTTTGTTACATTGTGTGCTGCATCCTTAAAGAAAGCAAGGACCTCAGTGGGGAGAGCCCCAAGACCATGACAGACATTTATGTGCAGTACCTGGTGGCCTTGCTTCGTTCTCACACTCAAGCAAGAGCGGAAACATTTGTTCTGGAGCAAAGAGCAGTGCCCGTCCAGCAGCTGTCTGATATTGTGCTGAAGCTGGGCCGACTTGCCTTCCAAAAGCTGATGGAGCATCAAACACTATTCTATAGCAGTGACCCAGATGTTGCAGTGTTAGAGGGATGCAGCCTTGTTAGTACCTTCCTTGACAAGACAGTGGCACAAGAGCCTGGCTGCATAGAGGAGGTTTACTCCTTTGCGCACCTTACAGTTCAAGAGTTCTTTGCAGCAGTTTATTGTGCAGTGACAGATCACCCATTACCTGATGCACTTCAACACACCACAAATCCTGGGGAGGGGTCCAACTATGGACATTTGGACCTTTTCAATCGTTTCCTGTCTGGAATACTTTCTGAACGCAATGCTAGTCTCCTGTTGAGGCAGGTGGGGCTGTGTTGCCATAAAGAAAAAGTGGAAACCTATCGTCAGAGGATCATCAGAGAACTTACAATGCTCTGTGAGAATGGGGCCCATATCCTGAACCACTTACACTGCCTGTTTGAGCAACAGGACTCCTCTTTGGCCCTAGCTGTACAGCCAAGGACACTACGAGTTAATGTGAGTGATGAAACACTCTCCCACATGGATTACAATACCATCAAGTACTTCCTGAACCTTACAAAGGGCAAAATATCAGAGCTGGATCTAACAGGGACGGGAGTAAGCTATGAGGCACTCAGAGATATTCAGGGACTGCTGCTCAGATGTGAGAGTCTTTGGTGAGTTCCAGGTAAAATTTGGTTTGCAACGTCTGATTCTCTGAAGTTTATGGCATTGAGTTTTCTTTATTCTAGCTTTGTTTTGTAAGGTTATGTTGTCTAAACTTTGAATTTCCATGTGGGTATTATGTGGGTAGTATGTCACGTGTCTTCTACACTAACTGCACTGTTTCATTTTTAAGGCTTGGGGAAAACACCCTCAATATGGATACAGTTCAAGTCATTGCTGATGTACTGGAAGTGTCAGAATGTATAATCCACCTAGGGTAAGATGTCAATTGATTTTGCAGGCTTTTGTTAATAATAATAATAATAATAATATATTTCTTGTATCAAAAAATGATTACAAGGACTAAGCCGATGTAAAGAGGACTATCATTCTTTATTTGAGAGACTAAAATTGCACAAAGAATGACCGAGACTATGTTTCACACTTTCTGTCATCCATTTCAGACTTGGATGGTCAAACATTGGTGATAATGAACTACATGTTCTTTCGAGAGCCATAGGGGTGAAAAGAAAGCTCCAAGAATTGTGGTAAGAAACTCGTGAGAAGGGTTTTGCAATATGTCACTCAATATATTTTGGGGAAATGAAAGACAGATGATGTGTCTGAGTCATAAATCATTTAAAAGCTGGCACAGATGAAATGACATTGAAAATGCTGTTGTCATATACTCCAGTAAAATTACTATTTGTTCAACTGGATGGAAGTCTTGTCTATAATCAAGTTTGTATTGAGCTTTCAGTCTATCTCCTAAAATAAGACAAACTGTTGAAATGGGGACAGACCTGATTGTATGGGCACAAAGTTGGGCACTGGAATCTGAATAAACTAAAACATTTAAAACATTGTTCAGGACATCTTACAGTCCTGTTACCTGTGTGCTTTCACAGGTTGGAAGGAAACCGAGTGAGCTACAGAGGTCTGCTGTCACTCAGTGACTTGATCCCAGATCCTCTGAAAAAAGTTGTGTGAGTGAGTTACATTTTTCAACAAATAACTGCAATTCATATTTCAACAATTTAATTGTTCTGAAGATTCTGTGGATTCCTTTTACATGCAGAGCCATATGGAATGACCTGACCGACACAGAGTCCTTGTGTGCTGAAGAAAGTGTAACTGTGAACTTCACAGATGACGATTCATGGGATGCGTGGGGGGCATGGGTCTTCAGAAGGTGTGAGGTCAGCAGCAACGAGAAGTTAGTGACTGTACTCCACAAAGTGTGCAACATTTCTGTCCACTGCTTGGAAGTCCAGTGGGCAAAGACCTTCTACAAAAAGTTATCACAACTCATCAAGCACAGGATTGAGTTCTGCACCGAGGACGACACATGCAAGAAGCTCAAAAAATTTGAGAGTATTTTGAACCTCTGACAGATGGACATGTACACCATCTTCAAGTTATATGCTTTGAGTGAAACTAACTGATTGTGGAGGACAAAAAGGTAAAAACACTGTATTGTTAAAGCATGGTTAATGTGGAAATAGTATAATTCATGCTTAATGCACAAAGAAATGCACAAAGAAATTACATTCCTCAAAAACATAACTCCTACTTCCTAAATAACATAACATAAATTCTACTGCTGATAATGTATGTGGCGGAAGTCCACAATTTATACTAATCTACATAGTGCTTGTTGTACATTATTATATGGAGGAACAACATTTACCACAGATAGCGTCAGTGTACATCTGTTGTCATGATCAGTTGTGTGTTTTAAAAGAGTAAAGTAAGTATTGGCCCGTACGGGGATCGAACCCGCGACCTTGGCGTTATTAGCACCACGCTCTAACCAACTGAGCTAACCGGCCACGTGATACAAACCGTCGAAATTTTCATATTCATATTCTTAGTGACCTACGATAAAGTCCCTCTCTTCCACACCCACAGCTATCATGAGAAAAAATAACAGAAAAGATGGGTCAAAACACGCCTCGGAATATGTAAGCTAACCTAAAGGTTACTGGAAAGGGCTAATTAAACTGCCTTACTTTCGGATGCGGTGTTTCCCCCTTCCAAATAAAAGCACAATGTATGTCAAACACAAGCGAAAATATTTAATTGGTAAAATGAAATGTATGTACTTTTGATATTGATCTGTTTTATATTCATTTTAATTTTTAATGTCAATGCATCTACATTTTACATGCATCTACTCTGAAGAGCATAAATGCTGTTGTTGAATATGTAACGTACAATTACAAAAACGAAAAGATGTACTGTAACCTGTGCACAATTGTCAATAAAATGTTGAACCTTTCATGCATACAACCATAGACTGTATAAAACATCACACAGAACAAATTGCATTTTATTTCGGGGAAAGTGGCCGGAAGTTGTCTAAACTGGTGTGACGACTTCATTCTGCGACATTTCACTAAACGCACTAAAGCCGTTGGGAAGAAGTAAGCCAGCAAGCTGTTTTCTGTTATTTCTGTGTATGGTGTACGTGAAACCAGGCTGTCCACTCATCTCAAATTGGGTGAGTTTTGTAAATGATTATATCAGTTCAATATCCAGTGATGGGTTGACGGATTTTGAAAAGCAGCGGGCATGCCTGCAGCATTTTTAAAACGTCATTATCATTACCTTCGAATTGACACACAAACTTTAACCGTTTGCTAACGGTAGTGCTAGCTAAGCTATAGTTGGCTAACTTAGCGTGCATTGATATGTAGTGAAGAGTTGCTAAATGTGAAGCTAATGGTGTTTTGCTAACTAGCCTTAATCGTATTAATTTGTTGATGCTATTCATGGGACGTGTTCGCCATTGACTTGTGGATTCTGAATATCGAGACTTTTTTTCATGGAGCTAATAACAATTGTGAATTAAATTTTGTGTAATTTATCGTTCAGTAACGCCACGACGCGTAGTACGTCCATTAACGCGATCTGTATATAAGAATACACGTAAATGGGCACAGGAGAGAAGCGCATTTACTGTGCTGATTTATAAGTGTGCATGTGTGTTGCAGTTTCACCCAAACGATGATGGACACAGAGAGGGCAGCTGGTGGTGCTGGTACAGCAAAACCTAGCAGTAACAACAAGGAGATGGAGAAAAAGAAGAGGTCCCGTGTCAAACAGTTGCTGGGAGATGTGAAGAAGCAAGTGGAGTTCTGGTTCGGTGATGTAAACCTTCACAAAGACCGCTTCCTGAGAAAACTCATCGAGGAGTCAGACGATGGATGTAAGGGGATAACAATAACGACAGTAGACCAGTGCATCAGTGTAAGTTTTCACATGATTTCACGATTTTGTTATAAACTTTGTACTGAATGTGTTTTTTGTCTTAGACGTTGATATATCTGTGTTGGCGGACTTCAATCGGATGAAGAAGCTGACAACCGACACCAAGCTGATTGCGAGAGCACTGAAAAATTCATCCATGGTAGAGGTACTGTGAAGTGAATCAATATCACAACAGTCACGCTCTATTGTGGAATATTTAGAGAGGTTGCACAGAGCTTCAAAGCAATGTCAAATGAATGCAGTAAACACCAATGTCTTCTAATTTTGTTTCAGGTTAACCTAGAGGGAAATAAAGTACGGCGCCAGCTTCCAATTGGAGACATCCCAAATGATGTCGACGGCCGCACAGTCTATGTGGTAAAAAAGAGTTTTATGTTCTTTTTTTAAATTCGGTTTTCTCAGAAATGTCTGGACTGCATTTGCAGGAAACACTAATTTGAGACCTTACATTGGGGTGACTCACGCGTTATTTGCTGGGTACTATGACAAACATATTCCTGCCAGAATGAAGAATTATTGGACCACAAAATAATACATTTCTTTCTTTTTTAATAAGGAACTTTTGCCCAAGGATGTGACACACAGCTGGATCGAGAGAGTCTTCACAAAATGCGGGAATGTGGTTTACGTTAGCATCCCCAGATACAAGTCCTCTGGTGACTCCAAGGGTTTTGCCTTTGTAGAGTTTGAGAAAGAGGAAGAAGCACATAAAGCCATAGAGGTGATAACTTATTAATATTTCACTCTTGCCTGAAATATCTGATGATTTGGAAAATCCCTTTTGTTGGCAGGGAGGAAACTCATAGAAAAATTTGATCTTTGAAACAGATGCTCAACAACCCCCCTGAAGATGCTCCCAGGAAGCCAGGGATTTTCCCCAAGACGAAGAGTAGGAAGCCCATTCCCCTGCCAGGCGACAATCCACCATCGGGTACAATGAATTCAAACGCATTTCTTTCTACCACCTGCAACCATAAAATCCCTGACTTGTGAAAGATCTGTTGTCAAAATATCCAGAAAAGGTGTCATTTGTTGTGTTGACCCCCATGTCTTGGTGTTCATGCACTGTAGGTGAAGAAGAGGAGAAGAAAAAGCGAAAGAAGAAGAAAAAGAAAGAAGGTGTCACAACTCAGGCTCCTGCTGAAGAAGCCGTAGAGCAGGCAATGGAAGCGGAGCCTTCGGAGCAAAAGAGGAAACGCTTGGCAGCAGTGGAGTTTGAACCAGAGGTGGCCGCCACTCAGAAAGCACCTAGCAAACTGTCGGAGAAAAAAAGGCGACGGTCACAGACGGTAGAGGGTTCTGAAAGCGAAGTACCGTCTAAGCTGAGAAAGATGAGTGAAACTGAAGGTGGAGAGAAGGGGAAAGGTGTAACAAAGACCAGTAAGTAATCTGAGTATCTGATGGTCCGAGTGACAGAAATGCGAAACAAAGCCTAATATCTTCTGGTTTACCTTTTCACAACTCCCCGTGCTTTTTGTAGCTAAAACCACATGGTGCAATGAAGCCACAAGTTATTTTTTGTGTTGACTGTGTTATTCCCCTTTTCAGAACCCCTCCTACAAAGCGAAATAGAGAGAGGTGTTGAGGACGGGAAGGAAAACAAGGATGACTCAATGGTAAAAGCAAAGAGGAAGAGAAAAAAGAAACACAAGGAGAAACTGAAAATCGGGGAGGAAGTCATCCCCCTCCGGGTCCTGTCAAAGTAAGATCTTAGATCCCTTTTGCATCATGAATCAGCAAGAACGAATAAATGTTTGAAACCCCCTCAGAACCTAAATGACTCCCAACACGATGATGCATATGTTTCTTCCTCTTTTGTCCACATTAAGGAAGGAGTGGCTCGAGTTGAAGGATGAGTATCTGACCCTGCAGAAACGCAGCATGGCGTCCCTGAAGAAGTGCATTAGTAAGATTGATCACAAGGAGCGCAAGAGTCTCATGGAGACAGAAGGTGATCATCAAGATGGAAACAGTGAGTTTTGCCTCCACTAATCCCAGTGATTACATTTCAGAGACGAACTGCAGACTGTTAGAATGTTAGACTGTTAGAACTGAGTCAGTATCCAGACCCTCTCCACTGCAGACCCACCATTGGTTGTGTTCCATTAAATGCAATAATGTTGTTTTGTGCTTTTTTTTTTCTTATAGTGGGAAAGAAAAACAAAAGCGAGAAAGCAACTACCCAAGGCCCTCAGTTTACCAGTGGCGTCATCATGAAGATTACAGACAGCAAGCCACTACCAGCGAGGAAGTTCATCAAAGTACAGTAGAACTCAGTCATCATTATCATCTGTATTTGGTTATGAAATCATGAAAAGTGACTGAGAAACACTCAAGGCAACGCTGCTTTTAGTTCCTAATCTCATTCATTTTTTAAATTAACGAAAGGTGGTAAAGTGTCAGTAAGAAAGTTGTGACCGCCTACGGCTTTTTACCCGTCGATCCCATCAGTTGTCTGTGGATTATTTTGTGTAGGACGCTCTGTGCAAAATATCACCAGTGGCGTACGTCGACTTCTTGGATGGAGATGCTGAGGGCCACGTCCGCTTTCACACCCCAGAGGAGGCTAAAGCCGTCAGCAACGCTCAAGCGGAGCTGCAAAAAGAGCACAGCTGGAAGATCGAGATTCTCTCAGGTGTGAACGATTTGTTCCTCGTCTCAAGGTAGAATTATTTGTGCGTAGCCTGTACGCCCCTCTGATCCCGTCCAGTTGAGGATTTGGATGACTGAGCTGATGGACAAGTTCTGTGTTTTTCAAAAGGCTTCGTAGTTACAATTTCACCACTTCAGCTGCTGTTGATTGAATTTTGAGTCATGACTTAAATCTCTACTCAATGCCTTTCGAAGGTGACCATGAGCAAAGGTACTGGCAGAAGATCCTGGTGGACCGCCAAGTCAAACTGAATCGTCCAAGGGAAAAGAAGCGCGGCACAGAGAAGGTGAGATCACTTTTTCAATTTTTAATTAGAAAAATACACAAGCATACATGTTACCACGCACAACAATGTATTATATATTCCATACTGAGTGTGTAAACAAGACGCTGTTATTTGGAGAAATCCAAATTGTGCGTCGTGGACATATAATCTCCAGCTGTGACAGTAACACAGGCATCATAAAGTGTTTCACATGATAATATTCACAATGCACAAAAACAAGCATTGGAATTCGGGATGCATATTCTGTAAGCAGCTTATCCTGAACCCAGTCCGTTTTCAGATACGGATTAATACGTGGAATCATTTTGGCACACGCACACACGCACCACAGTCAAAGCAGTGCCTTCCCTTTTTTTGTTTATTTGCTATCCAATTGAATTTCTTATTTTCTTGTCACACTTCAGCTCATATCCAAAGCCGAAAAAATCATCATTGCCCGGGCCAGGGAGGCCAATAAGCACATCCGTTTCCAGGAAGACTGACGGCTGCTGAAAGTAGTTTTTGACAACCATCCATATTTAACTGTGCAGATATTGATTGAAGGGGGGCAGTTGGTCATGTTGTGTATTTAGCTGGAAGAGAACTGAATGGAAACTGGAAGTGAACTAACTGCAGTGTCCCCTTAATTTTTTGTTTGCACTCGCGCCCCCAAAATAACGTGGAATGCTGCTATGCATATAGACATTTTGATTATTATTTTCTTTTAATTGATTGCCTTTTTTATTTTTTAAAAAAATATTCTCTATATGATGTAAATATGATTTGAAAGTTCTCCCAGCCAAGATGTGAAGAAGTTGTGTTTTGTTTTTTTAATAAAATGTCATTATTTGATTATTGCAGTCCTCAGTGTGCTTCCTCTGTATTTTTCTGTGGCAGGAAAAAATGCTTTTTCCAAACTGGAATAATGGGCAGCGGCCCTCATGGGCTCACTCCCAGCTATGACGATACGTTATTGAGGTTGAGATGGAGCGTTCACCCCAGTTTAGAAGTTGAAACTGTGGGTCCTTATTATGGTTTTGCAGCCTCTGCAAAGTCACTGTCTGGCAGATGTTTCAGCTGCAAACATTTTCATTGACACACCATTCACTCATCGGAACATATTTTGTGATCGACCACATTTAACCCTCTTTTTTTTTTCTTTTTTTTTTTTTTTTGTTTTTCCAAACTGGGTTTGAATTGCCTTCAATTTAATACATTACATAACAGAAATTGAGTTGTGCTGTGCAGCATCAGTGAAATACTTAACAGTATAAAAATAGCTGCTGTTGCATAATCTCAATTCCATTTATGGCTTCTGTTGGTGGAAATGTAGAAACTACCTGAGGTGGTGTGTGGCAGCACCACATCTCGCCATCAGCCTGGTCTCTTAGCTTCTGCTAGAAACCATGCAGCTGATTAGTTGTTGGGCCACATATGTCACTATTAGGCCAAGTCACTCCTGCGTCCAGACAGGTGGCCCAGTACCTCCTGCAATCTTCATTTCCATTGGAGATGGATTCAAAGGTGGAAAATGTTGTATTCTCGGCAGGACGTTGAGGTTTCTCCTTGGCATTGGAGACTGCAGTCTCATTTAATTTGGGATGAAGGTTAGAGGGCTTTGGGTTTGTTTTGCATCTGTCAGCAGGGTTATGTGTGCACACTGAAAAGGCGGTTTTCTTGGACTTGCCCACCTCTTTATGGGCAGTGGTGAAGTGTCGCGGACTGTCCCAAGCTTTGTAGTCCTCCCTCATGGTAGTCGTTGCCTGGAAGGGCTTCTTGCTTTTCTCACTGGTTTGCATAGATGGCAGGATTGGTTTGGTGCGCTGGCACTTGTGTGCTGTGTAGTTTGCTTGTGTAGTGGAGAGGAACTTGTTTGGATCTGCTGGTGGACTGCACTTTTTGGCTTTGCCCTGGTCGGCAAACTTTGTTTCAAGCGACGAGGTCTTGAATTGCTGAAAGAATTCACCGGCTTTGTCAAAAACCTCTTGGTTTATGTCCCAAGTCACCTTTGGCTTCAGGGATGCTGCAGGCTCGGACGGCAGAACTTTGCTGGGTTGGTACACAGGCTTCTCCCTGCGCCTCCGAGGCTGCACCGGATGGGTCACATAATCAGATCTGTAGCTGGTGATGCTTTCAAAAGGTTGTGGTTCTTGCTCCTGTGCGAGTGCTTTAGAGTTGGCTGCAACTTGAACAGGATTTTTCAGAGCATGACCTTTGTTAGCACTGATTGGGACCACTAATCCTTGGCTGACCTTCAAGCTGTCATGCAGTTTGTATGGCTGGCGCTTTTTTGTTTTCCATGCTTGGAAATCATCTGAAAACATGAGACAGTGAGGGTGAATTTGAGTCAGGATGTACTCTGTTTTTGGTGTTTTATATTCCTGAAACATAGGACTCTGCTGATTTCCAGTTTGCTTACTTTTGTACATTGTTGTGTAGTCCTTCACCTCGGATGCCGTCTGGTTTTCTACAAAGTGTAGTGGATTACGCGAAGCACTGCTGCATCTCTGGTGGACTTTGGGCAGCGCAGATGGCTGACGGGCCATTGGTGGATCTTTGATCCATTTGTGGGTCATGTAGCATGATCTGAAACACATGTTCATGATGTGAAATTTGCCATGTTTTGCTTCAGGTTTCATTGCACACAGGTAGGGTTTAGAAAGCTGCAGTGTATCATGGACTGTGTGACCTCACAGGTGAGGAGACATTGGCCTCACCCACCTGGAACATCAAACCTCAAAGGTGAGAGGAACTTCAGTGTAAGTTATGACAGTTTCACTAAGATGCCTTGAGTGAGATAAGACAGAAACTTCAGATCTTTAAAACTTAAGGTTTACTTGAAAGTGGTCATATTGGTCCTCATCGCCTTCAGTGGACGGTCGGGGTCTTTCTGCACTGAGGCAGAGACGACAGCCGTGTTGCAGTGTGGGGGAGGGAACCTGTCCTGGTACTCTGTGATCATGGAAGACCATGTCTGGGTGTGCTTCCTGGACATCAAGGCATGGCATTTTATTTATTTCATCAACAAGGCTCCTCAGGCATAAAAACTTAAAATTAGAACAAAACACTAGAAACAACAATAGCATCTGTAGTTGTTTTTAAGCCTGTATACTTTTTAAAACGTTTAGAATAATGCAGCCCAGTTACGCATTTTGCAGACACATCAGAACAAACCTCACCTGCTCACTACAGGTTAGATAATAACATTAAAAATAATGTACATTTTGAGAAAAAAAAATAAAACTAAAAAATACGAGCTAGTAGTTTGTGTTTTTCCAACACAGTCCAACCAAAACATAGAGAAAAAACATGCTAAGTAGATGAGCTCACCTCATCGACGTGGCCGGTTGGTTGCAGTCACGCGGTGCGTTTTGCTGCCTCACAGTTTCGGGGCGCATCGCGCGTCCGGCGGTGCAAACTGGGCGCTTCTCTGGCGTCCTGCGGCTCGGCGCTGTGGCAGCCTGCTCTCTCTGACTTCGCTGCAGGCCTACAGCACATGAATTATTGACCGGAGGAACATGGGTGTGTGTGTTCAACGAGTGGAGCACGCGGCGGTCGAGAGCATCTAAAAATAACCAGCAGTGGATGAGTGATGCAGGCCGGTTGTCAAGGCGAGGACGCCGTTCGAGATGATGCGCTTTTTGGCGCGGAAGGAGGATTCCCCCCCAAAAAGAGCCCTGTAATAATGTTACATGAAGTGTAGGAGCCACTTTTGAAACATCCTAAGTCCAGCATGTGTCCCCATTTAAAATCAAATGTCATTAGACTGCCAGGCTACATATCTTCAATATGCAAGGTGCAGCCGCCTCGTGCATTTTGCAACGTGACTTGGTCGCAGGACTCCATCTGTCACTTTGCAGTCGTGTCCAAAAACAGAGGAAGGAGAGGAGGGGGTGGTGTAAACACACGTGCACACACACAACGGGGAGGAAAGGAAATTGTGACCTTGTGAACTACCGATTTCGACAACGGATGTAACCATGGGGATTTTGCTAGCACAAACGTTAAATTATGAATTATGAAGATCAAGCGCATTGCTGTGTTTCTCCACTAGATGGCGTCCAAAGCTTAAAAAAAAAAAAAAGATGTGTGGAGAGACCATCAGCTCCACATCACATCGAAACAATCCATGGATTTGGATTTAAAGAAATAATGGATTTCAAAGCAGAGAGTAGAGTGGTTAAAAAAAAATATGAATTACAAGCATGGCTGTATTTATTTATTTATTTATTGCACATACAACAGCATGAAACAAGAACAGAAATAAAACCAATGTGACAGGTCAAGAAGCTGCAGGCCTACAGACCTCCGCCCACCTTGGAAAGAAAAAAACAAATAGAAAACACGATTTTCCATGATAGAATACCAGGAAAATAAATGACAATAAGAAACTGGAAAACGTTTCGCCTCTCATCCAAGGGGCTTCTCCAGCCTTTGATTCAACCTTCCTTGGATAACCATGACCTGGATGACTGAGACCCTTCACAAGCAAATGACAGTAAGACACCCAAAATGAACAGAAGAAAGCAGAACCCTTCAGCAGACGACAGCCTAATGAAAAGAAGAAAAACCTGTCTAGTTATTGATACCTTTAGACACTGCAGTGATTTTTACTAATATTCAGCTCTCTTCTTGTAAAGCTGTATTGCTGGCAGGCTGAAAAAGTCTCTGTTGCAGCATTTAGACCATGAATTACCAGCCAGTAAACAAATTGACTGATTATTGAACTAATCACAAAACACAGGTGAATATATGGAGTTAATGAACTGTTGAAATAGCCATAGACTCAGGGGGGAATTACTACGCCAGAGGTGGATTTATAACATATTTAATAAGGGGACAGCATTGGCACTCTATGCTGGCTAACCTGATTACACCATGATGGGTACCTGTCCAAAGTACCTGTAAGTCAAATGCATATAAGTGACAACAATGGATCACAGTCATACTGTTGACATAGTGAAATTCAAGCACTGGACATACACCTGTAGTTTTTACTAAAGGCTCTCTGGACTCACTCAGATGTTTTCAGTTATTCTGGCTAACCAGGGGTTGAGCTGGCATGAGGACAGAAGATGCGATCTACCAGTAAGAACTGCAAAAGGGAAAGTTGTCCCGCCCATTCAGGTGCTGCAAAACTACCAGGAGACGAGAGAGATGTCAATCAAACAGTCTGTGACCTGAGGAGGCTCAATCATATGGAGTAATTAAAATCACATGTGTGCATTAACCGTCTCCAAACCTCTTGAATATTGCCCTCATTATATGAAGCTTCGTGATATAAGTTTTGCACTCCAAGAAGGCAGATTATGCAACAAAACAATATCTTCAGTGCCACGCAGTCACTGCCAACTAATGAATTTAAAGTGCTTTCGGATTGCTTATGCTAATTTGCTTCTGACACTGTGCAAAAGCATTAAAAAATGCAAGCAGTACATCAGTTCTCCTGAGTGGATGTGTGTTCTTTTGTGGACATATTCTTCCACTGGATGTGATATTTTGACTCTCTCCACCTGAAAAATACATTTCCATTGGTCACGGCAGTTTAACTTTGTTCTAAATTGCATGCCAGAAAGAATATAATGTCTGATTTTATAATGAGTATTAGCATGATAGATTTGACCCATATGAGAGGGCAGACGTGAACCTGGAGTTCAGGAATGTAGGAGAGTTAAAGGCTAATTTGTAAATCAGATTATTGTCGAAAGTATGTGGTTATTTTTGGGACCATAACAAAAACAAAATCTGGGAAATGATCAGTCAGATACTGATAACTCAGACCTCTGTGCAGTTGTGCTTGTGCACTCACAGCCGTCATTCTGAGTGATTTGGAGTCAAGATATATTTTCACAGAGAGGCATTAAAATGCAAAAAGGCAGCAAAGAGGAACTTTGGAATAAGAAGTCAGGAGTCTGGAGAGGTTTATGGATATTTGAAGTCCTTCCCCATTAAAAATTTCTGACTGCAGACAAGAAATGACTTCTCTGTTCAGTGTCATCAGAATCACTCAAAAAGACATTTTTGGCATGTTGGAATGAGTGAAAAGTGTAGACGGATAGATGTTGATATTGCTATTCATTAAATATATATTTAAACTAGCTCATATTCAGAGCAACAGTCTGCACATTAATTTCAAATCGCAGCTTTCAGCCTTGATGCATTAGCAGAGAGAACACTTGTATTGATTCTTGTGCCAAAGCCTGGTAAATACATTCGATTATCATTGTGCAAATCAGACTGTTCAGCTGTGGATGTGCATTAGAGTTGATGCAAAGTGCCAAAATGTTTAGATTAATTCTTCATTTCTGCATTTCTGTCAGCACTTCAATTTGGAAACCTTCTCAAAATGATTTCTTACTCCGTTTCCCAGTTCTTACATCAATCACTGATGCCTGCGACATGCCTAACATCTTATCAGAATTCAAGGCATCAAACAGCTCAGAGGGGACTCACACTGTGGGGGCTGCTGGGCTCTTCTTTCCACATGATGTCTTTTGAACACAATCAATCAGTGAATGTGTTATTTTCTTACATTTGGACTGTTGAGTGAGTGCTTCTATCCACCCAAACCTCCGGATGGGCGCTTTTAAGATTTCCGTGCGTTTTTACGCAGCGCCATGGCCAAAAACAATTTGATAACGTTGCCAGACATCTGCTGCAGAAAATGCATTCTTCAATTTCTAACGACCCGATAATTCCACGAATGAATTATGACCGTACACGTGTTTGCTGTCCTACAGTAAGCCATGTTTTTACATAATGAAACTCGTAATTGCGTCTTTACGCAGCGTTTCGTTGTTCTATAATCCGACAGGAACACAGTCTAACTGCATTTCATGTCAACTTGTGGCAACTGTACTCGACTGCAAGAGCTCAAAAGAAGCGAGTCAATAAATTATGTTAATCAGTCGGGACAGATTGGAGGCGTGTTGTTGTCGTAATGAGGGGGAGCATGCCTGCACCGTGGAAAAGCTCCGAGTGGTAATCCTGTCTCCACTACATGCGCGCTGCCTTCCATTTCCCCAGTCTCTCTTTCTACTTTATTGTGCATAATAGCAATTACCTCCGCGGCACTACTGTGCAGGGTGCAACAAGTTTGCAGGAGCCACAACACGCCGTCAAGACAGGTGGACTCGCTTTTGGCTGGAGCGGAGTGGAGCGCCACTCATCTATCTGTCGCTGTCACCACAAAGTCACTGGACGTGAACGCCGCGTCGCAGGCACACACTCTCACACACACTCTCTCACACAGACAACAGCGTGCCATAAAATCGTGACTCCGCGCCAGATGCAGTTTGCTCCCAACGGCGCGTGTAGTTGTAGTTAAATGGAGATCGCGGAGGCAAGAGGAGCATCTAAGTGCGTGGGAAACATGGAGAGAGAAGTGGCGCCTCAGAAGCGACAATATTACCGCACAACAGTGCTGAACATAGTCTCGTCTTTATGTTCGGTGGCGTCCATCGCCTTTTGCATTCTCCTGAGCATGAACGCAGCTGATCTGAAGAACCGGGTTGTGGATTTGGAGAGTGGGAATGGCGAGCACACCTTTGTCCGCGCCCATGGTTACTCCATGGATGATTTGAATTCACTGATTGAACAAAGAGTGGACGAGCTGCTCTCTCAGGTAAGACTGCACTTGCTGCCCTTGAGTCCACTGTTTTCACTGTTTCAGTGCCATAGAGAGCACAGTTACTTTTTTTTTTTTTTTTTAATTGAAAGCACCATGTGCATATGAATGAAAATGTCATTCTTTTCACATTTCAGCGCTCCTATGAAAATTTTGTCAAGATTCGCACTGCCAGACAAGCATCACCTGAATGCAACTGCCCCCCAGGTAAAACTACGTCCTCTCTCAGTGCATTCTGGACATGTGGCTGTCTGTTGGTGTGTGAGACGCTGGTGTTCGACTCAGAGCAGAGTTGGTGTGAGAATGAAAGGAAGCTTTCCGAACAGGTCCTTGTTTAATTTCATTGAAACTGATGACACATGACAGGTCGCCTGGGTAGTGTTGATAGTTTGGGGAGGTCTGCTGTGAAGGATGCAGACAGCTGACTGGCCATTACACTTAACAGAAAGAAAGGTATTTAACAGCGGTCTATACATAGACCTGCTGAGAGGTTGTTTGACTTGTGATGCTGGCTGCTTACTTGTCCAAAGAGGAAGAGGGGGGGAAAAAGCCTCTTGAAATTCACATTTCCCACCAGTAGATGGAAACATTTATTCCTTCAGTGTGGGCCAGCATTCTGATCATTTTGGGTTGGAGTCAAGGTTGGGTTAGTTCGTGCATCGGTGTTGGAGATGTTGCTCCAGGATCTTGGAGGGAATGGTGCACAATTTTAGCTGTAACATCACTCTTTCCCTCCTGATTTTTAAATGTCACCATGGCATTTACCATAGCACGAGCGTCATTAGGAGAAAACGTCAGTGCGCCTCCTGAATATGTGATTGACAGCTCCAGTGAGAATGGGGTGAAAAAATGTGAGCGAGATGTTACCTGGCAGCATGGATGCACCACGAAAACTAGCATCCAATTCTGGTGTGGTTCCAGCAAATAGCATATTGTCTCTGTTGTATCTCCAATTTTGATCATTTAAAAAAACAAAACAAAACATTGGATTGTATGAAAAATGCATTTTAAACAGGTTTTCCTGTGCTCATCAAAAGCTCACATTGAGGATATATGAAGATCTATAGGATTCCACTAGACATGTATTTGAAGCTTTTACTTTGTGTTTTTTTTTTCAATGTGAAATATTCTTATGAATCCCTCAAAAATATCTACAAGGTCACTGACAATCATCACTAGCTGAAGGCTTGAAAAACAGGATCCTCAGCCCCTTTCAGTGTGGATAAAAGGAGTCCTTGAAATGAGAATGTGAAAAATGAAAGTACATCCTGCCTTTTGTAAATAACATGTCACTGTACAAGTTGGTGCCATTTCCATGCACTCTCAGTGAGGCACATGTGGAGCTGACACTTGTTCCTGGCAGTCTGCTGCATGTGTGACGGCTGATCCGCCAGTGTAGGTGGACGATGCGCTGCAGGAATCTGACATGTTTTCACAACTTTTAAAAAGTTTGACAAAAGTGGGATCCGTCTACATCACGGTCTCAGTCAGGCCCAGCTGGGAATGTGATACAGTAAGTGTGAACATACTGCAAGTGACCTCTCTGGTAAAGTCGTAGTTGTGACATTGTGCAGAGTAGCCTTGTGGTTGGATCTCTGAATGGACAATCCAGGTGTTTGAAAGCATCTGTGCTGCAGGTTGGAAGTGTCCTTGGGACACATGCTGAATCCTTCCTAACTGTTGTTATCCCTGACCTCTCTGTCACACCAACAGATGCCCCTCACCGGATGCACACAGCAACACAATAAAAGGATTATAACATCTGTTCTAATCAGACATAGGTGACAGACGAAACTGGTGAAAGTGTTTTATCAATGGTGGATGACTCATCTGCTGAGTGGGCCTGCCTGAATTACTGAGCCAGAAGAACTGGACGTATTAACCATAATGAGACTCTCACAATCATGCTGCTCTGTTCTCAATCCCTATCATATGTCTGCCATTTATTTTCTCCCACCACATTTCTGTAAAGGGCAGAAATAAAACAAAGAAAACATCTCACATCAAATGAAGCGTAACAATGCTGAAACCAAGGCGGCACCGAGCTTGATCTCGGAAACTGGCACTCCCGAAATTGATTCCCTTTTTTTTTTTTTTTTTTCATGTCCAGTTTTTTGAACTATGGTTACAAACAAAACACATATATCATCAGGATACTTTGAAGAATCTGTAGTGTTTTTAATATTGAAATGTTCATGCAGCATAAGTGTATTACACATGCAACTTTGTTAATGCTTTTGGAGCGGGCTTTTTCAGGCCAAATATCTTTGTACAGTATGAATGCTGAATGGGTTCACTCAATATTTATCCTCTCCTCTGTCTAGAAGACAGCCCCTGGCTCAGATGTGGCTTTTTTTTCTTTGAGGGGAGGACCATAATGTGCTTTTCACAGTCTTCACTTTATTGCTGTCAAAGAAGATGGAGTGGTTGCAAAGACAGAGCAATGGTCCATAGCTTCAGGATGTTTTATAGGTTGCTTCTGAATCAGAGGAAGTTTGTACCATCTTTATCAAAGAAAGTTGGCCGTGAACTTAAAGCACATTTTATTCATGCTGATGTAATTCTTGGTTAATGAAGGTGAAGTTTTTTTTTAATGGTGCCATTTGTCATTCAAACAGTGTCTGGTTTTGCTGTCATTAGCTTCTGAGTGACTAAAAGCATTTTCACACTTTGGCTGTGACTGGGTTTGAGATTGTTCTTAGCCACGCTGGCGGTATGGCTCGAGGGACAGCAGTGTTGGCCAGGGGGTCAACCACTCTGGTCCAGACTGATCTCAACAGCTATTACATGGATGGGCATGAGATTTTGTACAGACATTTACAGTCTTCAAAGAATGAATGCAACTGACTGGTGATCCCCTGACTTTTCCTCTTGCACCGACATGTTGACAGTTATGTTTTCATAGACAGTCTTGACAACTTCTGTTCTGATGAAGTCTGAAATGAATTTGTTACACATTCTTGGTGCCCAGAGATTGATTTCTTCTGATTTAAGTAAAAGTCTGACTTTGAGAGGTTGACTATTATGGTTTCTAGTGAAATATCTTGACAACGTTTGGATGGATTTTCAATGAAATGAGGTTTGGACGTTCATGTTGCCCTCAGGATAAATGGCAGCAGCTTTGCCGATGCCTCAGCTTTTCATCCAGCACGACAGTCGGGTCAAAATTCAAATTAATCCTGTACTTTGATTTATGACCAGTTACCAGTAACACCAGCAAATGTTAGCATGCAAACATGCCAAAGTATAATGGTGAACAAGGTAAACATTATACCTGCTAAACACTGGGATATCATTATTTTTATTCTTTATCTTTAAGCACTACTGTCACTAAGCACAATCCAGAGTCACAGATCCTTTGTGTTTGACTGAATCAACTGGAAATTAACAACATCTGGGACTGTGGAGTGGAAAACAAGTGATCTTACCAGTCGTCTGTAGCCCACTGCTCATGTCTGCTTAAGGCTACCAGCTTGAGGCTACGTTAGCTGCTACTAGCATTACACACACATGTCATTGTGAGTCCAACAACAGAAATGCAATGCTAAATTGATGGTACTCTTTTAAGTGGGGTCCCTGAGCCACATTTTCATGTTGAAGCCTGACTTTGAAAAACTGTTTTAACACCATGCATTTGGTGTAAATAGTCTTGGGTCTAGGGGGGAAAAGCAAACCAAACCGTGGTTTGAAGTCTCGGAAGTCACACCCACTCAGTGTGCCACACTGTGAAGCAAGTCTCCGAATAATTGTTTCAGTATTGGCGGGCAGTTTTCATTTTCATTTTTTTTGTGTACCCTCTCCTCCCCTGGGATCTGCATTCCAAGCAGGGCCTGTTGTTTAATGGGACTATAATAAAATGTGCAGTCAGCAAGCACCGGTGCTTTGCTCTTTCCCTGTTTACTCACCCCTATGCCTCAAACCCCCTCTCCCCTCTTTCTCCTTTCCTCCACTCTGCAGCGTTTCTTGATGTTAACGCTTCAGAAAGCCTGGCAGCTAAACACCGGCCAAAGTGCTCTTGAGAAAACAGAAACGCAAAACTTGTAATGTGCAAGACATTGTTTTTCCCCACGAAACACCCAACACTGGTTGTCAAGGGCAAAGGGGCAGCAGGGGGTCATATCAGCTGGCTGTTATGTCTGTAGATTGCAAAATAAAACCAGAAGCAGATGCAGCGATATCTGTTTGGCTTGCTTTGTCAAGTCCAAATTTGAATCACTTAAGCAGGATCAAAACTACACATACACACAACCCACAACCTAATCACTCCTTTTCAACTCCTTGTGGCCAAGCTGGGTTACACTCCCCCTTTCTGCCTCACAAAGTGTGTAATCCCAGTGGCCTGATACAATTACAGTTGTGCCAATCCCCTCAGATATCCTCAACTCAGTGGGCAACTGGTAATTAATCACTGACAGCTTTTGAATTTAGCCCTCTGTGTGGTTTGGTGCTGGGAGGTGCCCTAATGGCCATGTAATTACTGAGTGCTAGGTAAGGCTAAGCAGACTTCCAGGTAGCCACTGTGGCCAGCTGCTTTTGGTTAGGTGAGTCAGGTTAGGCTGCCTTTGTGAACAAGTCAGGCCGGAGACGAAAGATGGAGTCTGGGAAGCCTTGCCTGAAGGCGATGGTGAATGGGCAATTATGATTTTGATTGCTGCTAAATTGCTTAACAGGCTATCTACATGTAAATCGTGAGCATAATGTACTCTACACAGTGAATAACATCTTGCAGGGATCGTTTTTTTGCATGAAAAGCTCGACTCATTCAGCTCCGATTTTACATCAGTCAGATGTGATTTATCATGATGAATCATCAGAAGTGGTGCATTTGCCCTAATTTTTAATTCTCACACAAGGTTTATTATAAAGGGCAGGATGCTGGAAATAGCACAGATGGTCTCTTTATACCTTTGACACAGCAGTTTTTATGGGAGACTATGAGGCCTGCCAGCTGAAAGCATTAGTAATGACTGTGGGGTTTGAAAGGGTGGCACACTTTTTCTCCTTTCACTATGCATTAACCTTAAGGGAGACTCTGAATGGAGAGGAGATGACATGATTTTTATGTGAGCGATGTCACAACAACACTCTGCTGGAGATTGAAGTACCTCAGGCTGGGAGAATGAAGACAAGGCCAAAAGAATGGAGGGGAATTGAAATGCTCGTGTACTAATGGTTAGTTTCACGTGTCCTTGAACGTTTCCTGGCGGGGATCCTTAATTGTTATTTTGAGTGGAACAAAGTAGGAAGCTTGGAGATCCTGCCATGGCTGCTTCTATGGTTACAACTTTGAGTTAAATGGAGGGATTTCCATCACCACAACATGACGGCACACCCCACAATTGAATAAAACAATTGTCTGCCTTTTTTATTTGACGTGCATTTGCTCCAAAAATAGGCTGCGCTTGTAATAAAATTAATGTTTTCCCCTTAGGAGTCCTTGCACTTTCTGCGTAATCAAAGCATAAAGTTGGACAATGAAATCCAAACCATAAAAGGTGGAGCGAAATTATTCTTGTGTGGTTTTATGCCCTTAGGTACTTTGTTGGCTTTCGGCTGCACAATGATGGATGTCACCCAAGTTGTTTGATTACAGTTGAATGGTTTTCCTGTTGGATGTGCTGGATTGAAATTTTTCCTTGGTCCTCAAAGTATCCGCTCACGCATGATGTTTGAGGGAAGGTCTGCGACAGTATTCTTTGCAGTGTATCCATTTCATTGTTTGTTCACGTAGATGCTGTCTCTTTATCCTGAGGGAAGGCAAATTTGTTGTTTAAATATTGAGAAAAAGAATTAAGAAGCATCACATTAGCATGCCTGGTGAGTGTCTGAGTGTCAACACCTTCAACGGGCCCTTTGGAGGTGGTGGTGATACAACATTACCCCACCCTCTGTTGCCCTGTAACCTCTAGTGCAGGAGGGGGAATCGCTGCTGTTGGTTCCCTTTGATGCTCCCTCTCCCAGGATCCAGTGCTCCTCTGTCGGCGCTGGGTGGCAAATCCTCCACAAAAGACAGCTCACAAACTCAGTGCCTCATCCGCCGGGTGCCCTCTGACACGGGATTGAAAGTTCCAGTCATCCTCCGACTGAAGTCTCCTTTGTGATGGCTTCAGTTCAGCCTTCCCTTCACAAGCCCACATACTCATCCCTCACCCACCAATATTCAAAGAGACTTTAATAGACAAGGGGGGCCTTTTCTAATGTGACACCCTTGTGGAACAGCTGGTTCACTGTTCGATATGGCGATTTTTCTGTGACGGCAATGGCTACTGCTATGTTTGAGAATTTATTTCTGTGTACTTTGATTTCTAGTAGTGCTATGGAGCTGTTTTTCTATGACTGGGTCTCCTTTTTTTTTCAATCTTTGGCATGAGGATGCATGCACATGCTTGAAAGCGAGTGATGTGATACACATTTCTGCCAATGGTTTCACTTTATTCCACAGACCTTCAGGTGGTGGCAACATGTCAAGATATGCTGAAACGAAGTCAGTGAATAAGAAACTGCTAGCTGGTACACATGGATGTAAATGACGCAGGATTTAACAATTTAACAATTGGTGCAAATGTTTTATTCTTCATATGTGTCAGACTTTAAGGATACACACAATGAGTGTTGGTGAGCAACATTGCCTGTGAACATGTTTATTTGCAAGAAAAATCCACAAGACAACTCTAATATATTTTATTTCTTTTACTAGCATGTCGTATTCAAGGTCTCCAGAGGAGACTTTTGATATACAGTCAGTATTTTCTGTTTGGGAATCATTGTTGGCATCATGCTCGCAAATTGTCAAACACAAACTATATTATACATGCTCTCTGATTTAGAATGCAATTTAGCCCTCAGTGCCTGTCTCTGTGAAACAATTCTTATTTCATTTGTTTTGAATGTAAGAATGATTTTCCAATGTCTGTCATCAATTTCAAATCGCTAGTGAGGCACGATGATGCCAGTGTTTGCCCGTGTCATGGAAATTCTGGGCTCCAGACGAGCAAAGAGAACTAGGAACCCCCGAGGTGCTCCCCACATGCTCTCCTACCCCTCCCCACCGCCTGTGGCTTTGTGCCCCAGGCCTCTCAGCCCTAGCAGGCATCGAGGATGGGGGGGGGTGAGGGGCACAGATGCTGTCGCTCTGTACTCCATCAGCTTAACAAGAACAGGCACTACAAATAAAACAGGCTGGTGTGCAAAAAAAGAATTGGGATGTGCCAAGGCAGGAAGCTGTAATTTTGCCAGCGTGTGCCTGACATGCAAACTATGGTTCATGTGGTATTGCCACCATTCGTGGGCATCCCTAAAAAGACTTTAATTTTGAAAACAATGCATGAATGGCATTTGTTGAATCTGTTTATTTTGTTTCTGTGTATTCATCATTTACTGTGAGTCTACAGACTCGCGGGCAGCATTAGTTGAGAGCTGTTCCTTGTTATGTTCTGTTCTTAAGTCCAAAAACAGCATATCTTGACACCAAATA
Source organism: Chaetodon auriga (assembly GCF_051107435.1). NCBI lineage: Eukaryota > Metazoa > Chordata > Actinopteri > Chaetodontiformes > Chaetodontidae > Chaetodon > Chaetodon auriga. The sequence continues at coordinate 11,116,004 of NC_135097.1, read as the reverse complement.
ATTTGTCATTTTGGTTTCTAAAGCGGCAAGGGACTGTCTGAAAATTATTGCTGTGATTAAAAATTCATGACCCTGCCAAGTGTTATCAGTAATTTTATTTGACCCTCCCCCTTCCCCAGTCTCTCAAAGTGATACTCCAGTATGAAATTGGTTTAATTTAGTGACTGAATAAGTACAAGGCAAAGCAAATTTAGATGATGTATGGAACAGCGCTTTAATACCTCTCCCCCTTTTCTGTCACCCCAAATAATTTTTAGACAGTCCCTAATTACTAGTTCATCTTCCAGATGAATTCTCTTAACTGACATTTTTGAATATAAATGGCAATTATTGTATTTTCTATTGTTTAATTTCTGGGTTTTAAAGCAAGATATATCAATCTACACCTAATTGGCCATAATCCTTTCAGAACAATTGTTTATGGTCGTTACATTTGTTAGAGCTAACATCTTGGAGTGCCCTCATTTCAATTTTCAAGCCCTTTAGTCTCAGCAAAAACAAGCAAGCAATCCCTCAAGCTATCCAAAGACAGCAGGGATTCAGGCGATTTCTCAAAGTGGAAAGAGTGATGGAGGCAAGCAGGGTTTGCCCAGCGGCTGGCCAGATGTTGTATGCTCCCAGACTTCCCCGGGCCGCCACCAAGAGGTTGGACTGAGACAAAGCGGTTCAAATGGTTGGATCAGACTGCTGGAGTTTCTTGTGCACTGGGCCAAACACCATTAGACGACAGTGTGTTTGTCAGCTAAGGGGACCCTCTTGTTTTTCAACCCTTTCAGTGCCCTGTTCCATGTTCAGTTTAAGATACAAGAATGCTGTGCTTGAGATCTTGTCAGCTTGTTCGATGCCCCCTCCTCTCCAACACTCACCAGGGTTCTTGCACTCTGCCAGCCGGCTCTTCCTTCTCAAATCTGTGCTAAATGTGACATGAAATATGAGTCACGCTGCAGATCTGAGAGGGTAATAAACACACTGAGCAAATGCTTGAGCCCATGTGCACTCACAAACATGCTGTTGCACACCCGTGGACACAGCTGTGTCACAAAATATGCACACTCGAGGATGATCCCACTCGCACATATGTAGAATCACCAGTATCACAGAGACATGGAGCCATGTGTGACACCCTGCAGTCCCACGCTGCAGATTTTGTAACTTGATCTATTACCAGTGGCAAAGGCTTTTAATGATATTTAATTTTCAAAATTAAGAGAGGGGGAAAGCATGAAATAAATGGATCCAAACCATTCATTCTGAATTTTCTCAACAAGCTGTGATGTTAAAAATGGACTAGAATGCGTTTTTCTAATTAAGGCTTATGTAACGGCATTTTTCCTCAATATTTATAAATACTTTTCTTCCTTTCCCCTTTAGCATGCAATTAATCTGGAACATGCAATTAAATATGTAGCTCAAATTAATAATACTGTGCCTGGGGAAGTGGCAATTTGCCAGTTGAACATACCTGGGAATGTACATGCCCTGTACATGCATCGACTGCGTCTGTGTCAGTAAAGATGGATTGATATGCAGAGAGCTGCCTCATGGTCTGGGCATAGCACAGACAGTCTTGCTTTCAGGGGCCCCTCCCCTTATATCTGATGAAGAAGAGGGTAGAAACAGCTGTGTAAGCCACAGTTAAGGCCTGGAAAACCCAGCGGTGAGACAGACAACCCTATGCACTTTAATTTAATTGAGTGGTCATTTGATATGGTCCAAGCAGGCTAGACGGCTGGTTAAATTGTAATTTCTGACAGCTTGATAAACGGCGCTGATGCTCTGTGTGGCTGCCTGAAAATAGGTTTGTCTAATTTCAAGTCTAAGATGGAGGTACTATTTGGGACACTGTGGCATAACAATGTGAACTGTGCCTGTCTGCACGCTTTCTTGAAATGTGAGAAATTGTTTATAAGGTATTCTGGCCTGTCTTTACTGTGAGTGGCAATTAGATTGTGGTTTTGTAAGATTAGGCATGTAATGGTATGGTGAAATTGAAAGCAGGGGATGCGAATTCATGAAATGCGTGTCCTGTTGGATGCAGTAGTTGTGTGTATTTAAGACTCTTGGGTCAGCTGGAAACAATTAAAGCGTCAGCTGCACATGGAGTTTTCAAGCTAGCTAGCTAGCTAGTTTTATCTTAGAAAAAAAAAAAAAAAAACGGGGTAACTTGCTAAAGGAGTCAAAGACCCGTATAGTCTCAAAAATTAACTTATGATTGTTAATGATGTATACGCAGTGCTTAAACAGAAAGCTTGGCGACAGTATCTAAGAGGGTTTGCGAACAGTCTATTTGAATTCAGCATAATTACCAATGACAATGGCAGGAACTGTGACGAATGACTTGAAGGCGAGGGTGCTTTGTCTCCCTCTTCCAGTGCACACTGTTGGAAAAGAAAGATTATCTCAGCTGATAATGCCATTCATCTGGATTCATGCTGTTCACTCTGAGGCTGATGAGTGGTTTATGTGCATTCATGCATTAGTGTCTGTTAGGTTTTAATGAATCAGGCATACTGAGCGGGAACGTTTTGAGATTGTAAATCAGAATACCTCATGCATATTTTATACATTTGTCTCGCAAACATAAAAGTATAATAATCGTTTATGCTGAATGAAACATCGGAATGTTGCTCAGACACAATGTTGCCTTGTGTAGTGTTCTACTTTCTCGTACTTGGATAAATGCATTAATTTATATTAATATATTTTCAGGGAATGACCCAAATTCCCATTTGTGGTAATCTACAGATTGCTTTCTATGGGTTTAATCTTAACTATGAGCTTTCATGTGATAATACATTTGCTTCAGTGTCCTCACACACACTTTGGGAAAGTTTGGAGCCCTATCTGAGAAGTTTGAGAGTTTGTGTACTTTATGTCTCTTTGTAAGATTTGCTGAGGCAGTGATATAGCTTCAACCTTATATTTACCTTATAGCTCATAGTAGCTGACAGTGATGGTAATGATGCTATTCATATGGCTGTGCAGGCAGCTGTACTTCAGGTGGTAGAGCAAGTCATCCATTTTTCATAGGGATGGTAATTCCTCCTGTCCTCATGTCGAAGTGTCCTTGAGCAAGACACTGAACCCCAAAACCCCTCCCATGTCTGTCTGTGGAGTAAAAAATGCAAGCATCACTTCAAATAAATGCGATCGAACGGTGATAATGCTCTGAAACAGACGTTGCAATCATCCGCCCTACATCTAACAACCTTTTTAACACTACAACCACTCATCGAGGCTTTGGCTGGCCACCTCCCATGAGCCACGCTACTATCTCAAGCAGTTTCACATCTCGTGCGATTCTCATGCTGCACCTTGTTACTGCAGTACAAAGTTCTCAACAAGATTGACAGTGTCGGGATGTTGGCTTGAGCTGGGAGTGCCATTCATTTCACACAGAATACTGCACTTACCGCCTGCTGTGTCAGCTGCAGGGCACTTCATGCACCGGATAAATTCAACACATGCTGGAAACTCCATGCGTGTACCTGACTGGAAGTGCTGGAATATATCATAGTGTCCAAGTATATTGGTTGTTCTTTTGTAGGTAGTATGCTATGCTATCTAGCTTTCTTTAATGCACATAAACTGATTTGGTGGCAGCTCAGTTTGTGATCCAGAAGGACCACGTTGCCTTCTGTGGCACCTGTTGATGGACAAAGATAAACTGTGCAAAGAGCCAAGTCTAAGGAAACCATTTGTTTAATTGGAGCCATCCCTGCTCTTTAAATCTTTAGCGCACTGTAAATGTTTATTGTCTCATAAGTACACCCATAAGTGTTTTCACTGGTTTCCCAGGGTCTGTATAGAGCAAGTGAATGGCAGTATTTATGTTCCCAGTTTGAAGCTGCAGCAGATTAAGCAAACCATAGCGAGAGTAGGAGGAAAATTGACTGAAGGTCTTTTTGCAGAGACACCACGCTGCTGGGTGATGACTAAATCTAGAGTAGTCAAGGTTATCGCTATTGTCAGTCTCTGAACAAAAAAAAATGGTAGTGGGTGATCCTTCCTTCTTTGCAGATATACTGGGTGTCAGCATGACTGATTTGAGGTGCTTCAGGTAGGGATTATCTCTTTCTCGGTGCTAAACATCAGAAGATGAGGAGGGATCCATCACCGTGTCCTTGACCTTCAAAACAAATTACCTTCCCAGCATTCTCCCTGCCTCGGCTGCCACTGTTGAACATTACAGGCTTTTTAATAGCCATAGGAAAAAATTATGGAGAAGAGACATGACTTTACATGACGCACATTTCAGCTGATTAAATATGACATGACATGCCAGTAGTTTGAACTTGCCACAGTAATTCTGGTGCCCAGGGTGAGATGGTGACCAGATTAGTTTATCTTTCCAATTGTGCCAAATGCATGTGTAATATCAATTTAAGGAATACAGAACATGCCATGAAAATACTGACAACTAGATTGACTGCTGGATTTCAGCTTGAGCATCTGCTGTCGGTTTCGACATGCTTTTTCCTTTCATTTAACATAATAAATGAGAGGGAAACTCTTGCACACGTGCGGGTCTGCAGTCAAACTCGCAATGTAATATAGACTTGAGTGTGTTATTCTTAAAGCAAGTTATTCATGCGCTATTGGCTATCCCACCTATGAACTCGGCGTCACTTTTTGAGGTGGAGGTCAGCTGGCAGGAGCCAGCAAAGCATCTGCATTACTGCAAATGTCAGGTCCCAATAATATGAGGGTGTAGGTTTCATGTGTGCGAGAACAGGGAATAACACGACATAACTCAGTGTTTCTTTGGTTTAAATCAGTTGCGCTGTGTCCCAAAGGAGGTAAGGCACTCTTGCTTGTGAATGTCATACCCATAAATCTACATCTTGCTAGCCCTAGATCAAGTTGCAGTTTAGGAAAAGTGCTGCTAAGTTGAATGAAATGAATGAAATTTCAATTGATATTGAGTGGACAGCAAAATCCCCTGGCTTTTCATCATAGAGTGAATACACTGGGATGACTGAAACTCATCACCACCCTTTAAAATGATACCATCAAGTGTTGGGTTCACTGACATTATGTGATTGAGGCCGCTTGGTTCTGCTGGTGGTGGAAAGGCAAGACAAAATCAGTGGGCCGGATATGAAGCCACCTCTGAGAGGTGCCGCCTGAGGCAGGGTGCAGTGCTGACAGAGGCCAGAGCTGCACAGTTTTAGGTTGCACAACTGCCCTGCTGCATTGGGCATAATGTTTACGCAAGCGGGCTTTACTGAATACAGTAGTTCTGAAGAAGCCTACAGAGCATTCAGTCATTATATACAGTGAGGTGGATGGAGATTCGTGATGTGATATTTTACACTTTTTGGGATTGGTTTTTATTTGTGGTTACATGCTGGCTTGTAAGAATAGCACACTGAAAGAAGTGCATAAGGTCAGAGGTGTTGTCAATGTAAAGGGGCAATGTTTGAGGGATCACAAGAGGAGAAAAATTGATTTGCAGTAGATTTCTCTCTTTATACTTTGCTGAAACTCTGCTGCAGGTAGACTGCTCCCCTCCGGCCTGTTCTCAGATTAGCATGTGCTCGCCAAAGTCAACAGGAGAGGAAGTGTAGAAATGACTTCCCTCGTTCGCACCAAGACTGCTAATGCCTTGACAGATCTGGTGTCAGACCAGTCAATTTGAGATGTATAATTTGTGTTCAACCTAACACAAATTTCAGTCTGACAAATGTGAGGAAAGAAATGGATGTTATTTTATAGGTACATACATTTATACAAAGGGGCTTTTAGGGACAAAACTAATGCTGGAGATTGCATGGTAAAAATTGGCTGATCGCTTAAATATTTTCTTGGTTTGTAATGTTAGTATACTGGCATGAGATTGCTAAAGAGATAATGAAAATACAGTATTTGGAATAGACCTTGATTGCACATTATGCAATGGGCAAAATCTAAGACACATTTATGGCGCAGGATGAATATGTCTTTAAAATACTCCTGGCTGCCAGTAAGAAAGCCATCACACAGAGCGGGCTACAAGCAAACCATCCAGCCAAGGATGACTGGACTGCAGATGTCAATGAAATTAATTGCATATATCTGACCTTTATCTTCAAGAAAAAGTTTAGCATTTTGGGAAACTGCAAATGCATATTCGAGTTAAAATAGTCTGACACAGTGAAAGTGTGAAACAGTGATTTGTTGTTTTAACGCTTCTGTTTTTGTATGGATTAAACAAATGAGACACAGGATATGAGCTGTACAGGTGGTGGTTGGCAGATTTTGTTACCTTCGACAGCCAGGCTAGCTGTTTCCCTCGGTTTCCAGTCTTTAGCCATTAGACATCTGCTGGCATCAACTTCTTCTCAAACTCTAAGCAAGAAGACGAATAAGTGCAATCCAAAAAAGTTGAACTACTCCTTTAATGGTACGATATGAATAAATAAAAATGGACAATATGCAGTATATATGTGGTTGAAAGATGTAATCCATTACGTGTTTGGGAAGAAATGTGCAGAAAACTTGTTTTAGCATTCAGAGTTTTACATCCATGTTACCAATGCCAAAACAGAAGGGTAATAAGTCTGAAAATGAGGCAAATTGCTTGTAAAACAGGTTGTGCAGAAGTCACCAAAACATCGTCAAGGCACTGCTTGCCACCTCTTGATGTCAAAATTGGGTCATGTTCAAGGCCCTTCCCCACCCGTGTTTTAATTGCCATGTGCTAAAGAATTTCCCATGCGCACACAAAAACCAGTCAAGTCTGGTGCGGCCCAATAATTGTTCACTCAAATCGCCTCTTTGTGCTGCTGTCTGCACTCAGGCTGCCAGGATATTTTTTCCCCTTTCTGCACTCTTCAAATGAGAGCTCCCCGCTTGCAATGAACGAGCCATTGCAAAGAATTCTCTAATTGACAGGGGTTATCTGCTCAAAGATCTTTTCGCTCCCTTTTGCTATTGTCGGCCACTACATAAAAGACGTGTCTACCTGTTTGAGTTCAACCAGGAGCAAAGCTGTATTTTAAAAGCCACCTATGACTCATATAGATATTCATCCTATCCTCCTCCAGCATGACCCTTCCCCTGCTCTGCCCAGTCGCCTCTTTATCCTCTTCAAAGCGTCTCTCCAGTTTCAGTGAGAGGAGCACAGGGAAGCAAACTGTTTGGTGTCTACAGTTATTAACTGGATTTGTTGACAAGACGAGACAAAAAAGTGACCAAAATAAGCAGAGACGGCAGACTGGTGAGTAAACACCCCCCCCCACCCCCCAGCTGCAAGCGGAGCAGGCTGCGTGTGCGCTGCTGATATGGATCCCCCATGAGAAGGCTCAGGTCACTGAATCCCTCCTCAAACAAGCCTCAGAAAAAAAAAAAAAGATTTAGTTGGATTTTTTTGCTTCAAAGTTGGAAGGAAAAAATAAAACAGGAAACAAACAGGGTTTTTAGCATGCACTCTGCAAAAGGGTTTTCTTTGACGCCTCAGAATGATAAATTATATAAATGTCTTCGGAGGCCACATTAAATGGTTCATGAAAATAGCAGGCCCTCTGAGACTTTACTGTGCCTTCTCTGTACAGCATGCTTTGATGATGGTAAATGGTACACTGTTCTATCTGCTCTGACAAAATTTCAAAGTCATGAAAAGGTTTCGTCCAGGGTAATTTTCCCTGTGTTGGTGTGGTTTCTCTCCAGCAAGCACGGCATTGTGCCAGCGTGAGTTTTAATGATTGGTGTTGACTGTCCGATGCCACGGTATTGTGAGCGAGCTGGGATTGTACCTGCGCTCGCCACATCCATTAGAAGCCTCTGAAACCTGAAACTACTGCAGAGATGAAGCAGGTCAGGTTTTGCCCAATACTGATGTCTTAAAACATCGAATATGTCAGTTAGGTCTGGTGGCTTGTTTGGTTGCTTTGTGTGTCGGTGTGTGCGAATAGAAATTCAAGCTCAGGTTAGACAGACTGTTGGCATGGCTCCTAGTTCTCACCAAGAAAGCAGCCCCTGTCAGACTCCCAAAAACCCTGGGCTGGAGATGAAACAGAGAGGAGTGTGTATTGGTGTGTATATGTAGGTACTGTGTGCCTATGAGCCCTGTGCATCTCTGGCTCGCCTGCGCTTTATACTGACATTTCCAACTGGTGCTGGTGTAAATAAGGCCGCCAACCACAGCAGGTGTGGGGAGTAGGACTGGGAGCAGGGGAGGTCTGCGTCCCTTCAACCCCGGGCCGCAGTGAAACCATCCTGGAGAAGTCAATATTTGCACTCAGTATCAAAGCCTGCCCTGTTTTTGTATCAAAAACTAGGCTGTACAGAAGCAAGCTTGTCCATTAGGCCAGAAGACGTCGGGGATGTCATGTGCAACATTTGCATTGGTGTCACGCACTTGTCATATTTTGCAGAATTAGCATAAACTCACTATTGGCTATGTGTTTTGGTCATAAGTTGTGTGTTTCCCCTTCACTGTAATTTGAATATTGGGGCAGTAGGATACCTTGCCTCATGAGAAGAACATTTAAGGTTATACTCATCAATATCTTTATGTGGACAATGGGTGTGTGTTGTGTGAAAGCTTTCACCCATCGTCACAAACACTCCAATACTTAACATCCAACTGCCGTTCACCTCTGCTCTATGAAGCTTATTTAGCCCCATTCAGCTTATTGTTTTGATTTTATGGCCAGCAGCTTTATTGTTTTGGTTCAGTCTCACAGCTCTTAAGGTGATAAAACGGAAATTTTTTGTTTGCAAGAGGCCAGAAAGAGGAATCATTTCTGTTTAATGAATGGAAGGTAGTTATGGTTTATTACAACTGTTTTCATAGTTTGGGCATTCATTTCTATCAGCCTATAACGATATACTCATCAAGTTAACTGGGAAAACCTGAAGGTGTGCTGACAATGCTAAAAAGAACTTAAGTACTCAGATGATCAGATGGGCTTTAACAACCCACGGATCAGCCAAGTTATTTGGAAGAGGTGAATGGTAGAATTATGACCGAAACTGTTCATTGGCAGATTAATTAAGACATTTCAGATGTGTTCATGGTTTTACTCTCTAAATAAAATGGACAATCTGGCTGAACTTTGGGATTGTTTACAACCTTTCTGAGTTGACCACGTGTTTTTTTTGCCCTGTCTGACATCATACTGATATTGCATGTTATGCTAATTTTATCATAACCGATAGAAGTGATGGCCCAAACTTTCACATATATCTGAATGATCCTTTGAGTTGCTACACCCTTTTGGCATGAATTGGACCTTGTTTGTTGGATTTAAAGGGAAACTGTATGCACATTCAACATCTTCATCAGATCAGCTGTACTTCCAGTTTAATCATCTGTGAATGAAAGTTCTCGTCGCGTCTTCTCGTCTGTCTTCAGTGAATGTCAGCCTCTTTCTTTGGTTCATTTACTGTGAGATAACACACTTCTCTGCATTTTTGTACACAGAGCACACATTTTATTTTTAAGACACACGCAGGAGACCAGACTGCGCTGGTGTCTGGGTCCATCCCTCCCCGTCTCTCAAAAGTGTGTGGAAAAACACTTACATGACTTTGCTTTGATTTGCACTGTGTACAGAGGGGTTTCCATCACAGCCGCTCTCATGTGGCCTGCTGCTTGTGCTCCTGTCTGCTCATTGAAACCATCCTCTCACAGGGCTCCAAGACAAGACAGTGTCTTGACTTTATCACAGACCATCGCGGTGGATTTTTGTCAGGTTTATACAACCTCAGCTGCACTGAGGGAGTTTCTGTTAATTTGCTAAAAGAGGCATGGATTGGTTAATATGCCTCTAGCAAAGAGACACCAGCAAAAAGGGATTACACGTCAGAGATTACAGTATGTTGGAAAATGTTGCAACGCACAGATTCCTAAAGTAAACAGGCTCTCGAAAGCCATTACTCAATTATGCAATTGTGAACACACCACATGAGTCACAGGCTGACAAGCTTTGGTTAACACTTGGTGAGACACTGCGAGGTCCAGTTTAAAACGTGTACCACATTGGTTTTCACACACCTTCTTGCATGCGAGGCAAATCAGCCGCACTGGAGCTTTACAGTTCCACATTAGCGGGAGCTTGTGGTAAACAAGCCAAGCAGGGCACTGCTCGCCCGACTCTCCTGTGTTGCAGTCTTTTTTAGTGTCCTTTTATAGCCTCCTTCCTTCCTCCTCACACTCCACAGTCTTCCGAGGGGCCGTGCAGGCACACTGGGGAGTAAGGAAGTCAGCATGCTTCATTAAGTGAATGCAGCACACCACGCATGTCACTGAAAACAACAGAGGGTCTGTTCAGGAAAGAAATGACACTTAGAAATAATAGTGAGCCAGAAGCTGCCCTTAAGGAATGGCTGATGGCTAGGCGGCCTCAAGCTGTGGTTCACAGATTTTTATTTTATATTAGCAAGGGGGAAACATTGACAAAAGCTTCTTTCCTCGAGCTTCAGTAGCTTCAGCATGAAGGCACTGAATTACCACGCAGCATTTGTAGTTATGTTGTAATTAAGTTAACTTTATGTGATCTTTCTTTAATCTGCACTCAAACACTGAAGCCTTTTTCATTCATTACTTTTCATTGTGTAATTTCCTGATATAGTCAAGATATGGTTTGTCAGACACTCAAATTTTAGCACACAAATATTATTTTATAGGCATGCAGTTAATTTAAGTGTCCCATTTGAATTTTGGTCTGTTGGGTCATGTATCAGCAAATATTTGAACAAGAATACTAGATCTCCCCGAAGAACAGGACAAACTTGAGCAATCATTAAACAGTGGATTAGCGTGGCACATGTCCACTGTATCTATCCAGCTGCCAAGATGGGGGATTAACACCTTTTTCTTAAAATTAGGTGGTGGTGAGGATAGATGTCCACTAAGCTGACACAAGCCCACAGCTCATACTTGTAATGTCGTCTAGCTCTAAAAAGTTGTCTTTAAATCTCCAGGCATAATTGGAAGTTATAATTAACAGAGCTGCACAAAGTGCATCAGCTCTTTGAATTTGTGCAGAGGACGAAGAGTGTTCATATTGAGTTAATCAGAGTGGTGCTGAAATTGAATTTTATTAGTTAATTGACAGAAAATAACGCTACCACATTTTTGATAACATTAATTCCCCAAACTTCCATTTACATTCAGACGTTCTTACCAAAGGTCAAGCAAACGCACTCAAAACATTGCCTTTCTCACGAAATATTTGCAAAGCAAATGATATTTGAAAGCCTGCATTGACTCACAACCATGATTACTAACCACTATGATCTTCTTCTTCACTGCCTTTGTTTGCACATTGCTATACTTCTTAGAGTGCTATCGCCACCAAATGTCGATGAGCAAAATAGCTTGAAATCATTGGCAAGATCGTCTATAGTGTCAGCTGCTGCCTTGCACACATACAACCAAACAGAATGGGGATCCACGCACTAAAACATTGTGCAATAGCTCACCTAGTAGTCAGTAACTCCACAGGACGCCTTGAAGTCATGTATCAAGAAAAATGCCAAATATCCTTTCATTCTAGCTTAGAAAATATGCTTAATGTGTAATGTAAATTATTACATTGAACGATTACAGAAATAATCCAATATTTAATCCATGTATAAATTGTATAGATTATATCCATGTCTAATGAGGAAATGTCTGAACGGGACAAGACTTGCTCCATACAGTCCTCTTTGTGAACAGATTGAATCCCAGTGTAGGAGTCTAGTATGTGGACGAGACTGAATGAATCCCCATGGACAGGTGCACATCTGCGGCACCTCCAGGGCGGCTGTGCTGGGGGGATTAGAGAAGGTGAGAGTGTTGGAGCCCTGCCGCAAGGCCTGTCCCGGCTGCTGCTGTTTAGCCAAGGCAGCGCCAGTGAAACAGAAAACAGATGACGGTGGGGGGGTGGGGTGGTGAGCCGAAGGGCTGGCTTGTGTGTTCCTTCTGTTCTGTGTCTGTGTTTACCCTCCAGGGGTGTCAATAAGGATATGGCTACCATATTGTGCATGATATTACCCATGTTGCAGCATGGTGTGGTTTCCCCATTTGTCCTGCTTTGCTGGTTATTGTATTATTAGTCAATAGAATACATATGTCAAGTGATGACTCATCACCTGTTTGTGTCAAAGATGCTCAATGCACCCCTGTACTCAGACACATTTAAACCCAATAACCCCAGGCTTGCGTTGCACTTATATGTGTCCCTGTGAAAATAGAGATTGCAGTATATAAAATACTGTGAAGAATTTAATCCTCACTCTTTGCTGTGTAGATATTCCAGTCCATCTTCTATTTAAACAATCATCCCTGTGCTCACTGAGGAAATTTTGACAGTCCCCTTGCCTTGCACCTGTGCAGTGATCCATATCAAAGTGGCTTTGGCAAAGCCTGATGGCCTCAATTAGGCCTTCTGTGCCACCTCAGCTTTTGCACCCGCCAACCTGGTTCTTGCCCTAATCTTGTAAGATCATGTTGTGTTTTCTTTCAGGATTTTTTAAAAATTATTTTATGTCACGGTAATTTTTTTTGCCACCCCAAAACCGAGACCCTTATCTCCATATCCTTAGTTGTTCTACTCCACTGGCTACAGCTTATTGTCTGGGTATTTGGCTTTCACCATCCTGAAACTGCATAGAGTGATTAATACCCAGGCTTGTGGAAAGGGCTTGTGAGGTTTGGCAGCTATTGTAGATTTGGATACGGAAGAGAGTACTGCACCACGATTAGTTTGATATGAACATGCACACTTTGTTGATACTCAACCAGGGCTGACAAATGAAGTCAAACAGTCAATCAGAGTTCCGAGTACTACCTATCCTTCTGGTGATCATCAGACCACTCGTGTTTCTTTGGATCAAGACAATATTGCAGATTTACCCTAAAATGCTCTTTCCCACATTTCTTTTTTAAACTGGCATTTAGATTACATGGTTATTCGTGGGACATGTGCTGTAATTATCAAGGGGTATTTTAGCAGTACAGTAAAGAGTTACTATTTGAAATTTTGGACTTACACACCAATGAATGCAGGCTGATGGCTTAGCTCCAGTCTTGCACTGACCTTAGGTCACCACACACTTGTATACAGCACCGTGCCGTCACATCAGCCACTCAGTGTTGACAAGATTTGCCAAAGCCTGGATATGCAGGCAGGCGGCTGGGTGGGCGGGCAGACAGGCAGACTCTGCTGTCTGGCACAGGCAAGACTCAGAGACAGGCGACTCAGCCATGTTTGATGACTCCCCGCGCTCATCTATCAATCGCCACCTTTCCAAGTCCTCAAGCCTCTTTGGAGACACCACAGATACCACACTCTGACGTCAGGGCTTACAAACAGAAGGGGAAGTTGGGAAATGTCTACTCACTTGTTTATGGTCTGGTGCCCTCAGAGTGGACAAGGCCTTTGACCTTAGGGAGCTCTCGTCAGAATAGCGAGGCAGGCAGCAGAACAACTCTTCAGACTAAAATAGTAACGGGGGGGAAACATGAGATTTCTGCCCATCTGTTGTGATACTTAAGTCCCAGAGAGATGGTGCTGAAAGAAATCTTAGCAGTACTATTTGCAGAATCTCCATTGTAATGCACAATAAAGAAGATGCATCTGCATTGTAATTTGTCTTCAGTCATCAGAGTTTGGATCCTTTTAATCAGAAACTACATAAAACGGTAATGATATGATTATTACAATTTCTGTGCTTGTTGAAAGAGACGGCTGGCACATGAACGGGTTGAAGTTACTGGAAAGATTCCACATGCTGTAGTCACTGCTCTACAAAGGTTTGGGGAATGAAATTCATGCCCAACAATCCAACCTTTGCATTTCTTGGAGTGTTGGTGAGGTGGAAAAGGGAGGTAGGACATTAGTCTCCAGCTGGCTTTAAATCCTGCAAACAACCCTGGTCATCTCTGCACACCAGGTACTTTCAATAAACACAATGTCAAATTTGTACCTTTACGACTGCATTGAATAAACTGACTCTCTCTACGTACATTCTGAATTGTTCTGGCTGGTGCACACAATATATAGTTTCTTCCAATGGTCTTAAATAAGCAAACTTGTTTGAGATGTCAGTTTTTTTTTTGTCTCCATCAAGAAATGCCAAGAGACATGAGTGTCATTGGTTATATAGAAGATGAAGTGTTATTTAGTTTTTTGCCCAAAACCAAAATAGACCGTTTGCGTCTTTGAGCATATTTTCTTTTGTGTATGTGGTACAAAACTTGGCCTGGAACACGTTTTGTAAATCTTGTGGAACCAGTTCATGTGCTGTGCCTTATAGCTGCAGGGACATGGACTCTCTTATTCTTCAACAGTCCGGTGTTTCCCCCTCCATCCTCTTTCTCTCGCTCTTAAGTTACCAGCACCGTTAGGCCAAAACACACTCTTGTACCATGGGATTGATGGGTGCCAATGGTTGCCCCTTCTTCTGGGAAACATTTCCTCGAATGAAGGCTTGTGGTGAAATGTTTACAATGTGGGAACTATTAGCAACCTTCAGGGAGAACAACCCAACGTGGTGTAATCAATACTTCTTTTGTTTGTTGAACCCACACACTGTAACCCCAGAGTCTTCAGCTTCCCGGGTATATGGCCCATGGTAAATTTTGCAGTGAGGCTGCTGCTTTGTGTATCTGATGTAGTGAAGTGTAATACTAGAGTTTTAAGAACACGTAAATGGGCTTATTGATGGTGTCTGACTTGAGAACACAACTGTAATGCTGGAATGTGCTAATCAGGTTCTTGTTACTAGCACCAGGCTAACCAGAAAGACTAACCGGAAAGACAGCTTCTAGGTCTATAATAGCTATGTCGATTACAAGTATGATCCCCAGAGGCTGACAAATCCATCCTCTGCAACAGATGCCCACAGGGACTGTTGGTGATAATGGGAGAGATCAATGAAAAAACCTGTTGTGCAGAATGTGTCTGCATTAGTAACCAAAGTTAGCATCGGTATTTCTGTAGCCGTCCCCATTTGCAACAGCTGTACATGTGTACAACATGCTCATTTCCGTGTGGGGACACATGCATTTAAGTCATGTGGCAAAGACCCACAAAACCCTGGATACAATCAAGTGAACTGGGTCATTCAGCAACACCTGCTATTGGAATTTGAGGATCAACACTCAGGCTAGCAGCTGATTCCCCCTTTTTGCTCAAATCCCAAATGTATAAGGATGATTGATGAGTCGGACATATGTGGAGTAACTGTTTATCTCAGGCATCATCTCACACCTTCTTGAAATTAGTCTCTCATGTACCTTTGTTATATTTTGCTTTAAGCTTGCTCTCAACCGCATGCAGTCCAGTGTGCATCCGCAGTAAAAAGTGCCATGCACCTGTTCCCACTTTGGCTCCCTCCAAAGTCCACAACAACTGGGCTCAATGCCGAAACTGTTGGTGCTGAACTGAGATCAGTTTGCCAGTGGATCCCCTGTAATTTCTTTCCCAAGTAAATATCCCTAAGCAACGTAGGTATTTTCATCTGTCTGTGAAAAAACATTCAGGACCAAGCTTGTGACATAGTTGAATTCCTCCCATTCAATTTCACACATTCAATTGAGATGCAGCCTTTTCGCTGCGAGGATTAGGAATAACCTCGAAGGTGTTAAAGAAGCAATTTCATGGAAAGGTACAGCAAGTACACACCTGCTGTTAGGCTTTCAGATGTCTTCAAAGCAGGCAGATGGGTTAAGTTTAATGAGGTAGTTATTGATTTCTTCTTGGCAAGAAGGTTACCTGCCTAGTTGGAGCAGTACAGTTACTCAGAGTATGATTTTATCCATTCATTCACTCTCTGTAAAGTCATTGTGGCAAGGTCAAATAACACTTCTGTATGTAATTGAAGTTGGGCCGTAAACCACTGCATGACAGATTGGGTTTCAACGCTGGTTATCTAAGGTTCATAAATATACATGGCCTTCTTCTGATAGGTATTTCTATTTGTCCTCCCTGAGAATTTACAAGTATGACTTCCTTTTTCCACAAATTAATGAAGTCCTGTTGTATTAACCTTTTATAGATGAGTTTTAAACCTCAGAAAGGCGCCTGTAGAAGCTGTTACGTTTTCAGAAGGGGGAGGGCATAGCGCTGTCTGCCAACTAGGCGTGGACAGCTGTGAACATGAGAGCCATAACAGTAGCTGTGTGCTTTTCCTTTTTTAGCAAACCTACTTTTTGATACTGCAGTCATGTGTGTGTTGAGTATGAATTGCAGCCAATATTTCATAACATTTCACGTAATCAGTGGGTCATCCAAGTAAAACTGGGATCTGATTATATTGGCTGTTAATGTGACAATTAATATGTCAAAGGTAAGGTGCACAGTCCATATAATCATTTTATGTAAAAAGCAATAAGAAGATGATGTATTTTAAAGTTACACAGAAATATTTGCATAGTATACTGTGGTACTGTTGAGCACAATTCTTTCTTCCTGGAATTCAAGCTTTTATTTGACACAAAGAAACAGAAACTTGTATTTATTAAATAATTCATATGCCTGTTGAATGTTTTCTGTAATATTTAAACTTGCATGTTACAGAATATGTCTCAACTGACTGCAAATTTATTTTTCCCATGTGAATACCTGAGATATATGAATATATGCACATATAAAGCCAACAAACTGTGAAAAGACCATCACAGCACCATTCAGTGTAAAGTTAATCAAGTTTTCAGTCAAAACAATCACCTCATCACCGCATACTGTCTGAGTGTATAACCAAACTTCCACCAATTGGGTAAAATCATTACCAAAAAGAAAAAAATCAAAATTGAGTGGGTCTTGCCAAACATACCTACATCTAAGCACATACCCACACACAGGCCCATTCATGCCTTTGGTGTTATAAGGTTACTGACACTGTGGGACTGATGCGTGTGTTCATTAGAGTGATTATATCACTATGGAACCACTTAATGTCTATAGGGGACTGTCAGAGGATACCAAGAGGGTTAAAAATACTGTATTGGTCATAAGTGTAGCTTACATTCACACTCTCCTTTGACATTATCCCATTCCTTCTCTATCATTGATTGACAATGTTACTATTCTCCCAACATGGTCAACTCCACAGTATAGTTTTCCCCTGGGTGCTCATGGTTGCATGCCTATGCTACTGACATTGATTTATTCACATTATTCAATACACTCACACTCTCCACAGTAGCAGTAGTACCATCTGTCAGTCATTTAACATTGTGCAGTAATAATTGAAAACTTGTTCAATATCTGAACTGTGCACTGCGTCCAAATCAATCTCACAGTTTACAACACCTTGCAGCTGTTGAAAGTTGGGTGGCAGGTTTATGACCTGTGGTTTTAAAGGACAAAGCACATGTGATTAATAACCCCAAATATAAAAAGATAAGTACTTGTTTACCACTTTGCTCTGGACACAACAAAGGCACTGTATATCACCAGTACAAGAGAATGCTGTCAACTGTGCACCAGAGGAATACGGGTCCTTATTTTGATCCAAGTCGCAAATCCTCCCATGAAATCCCCATGTTAAGCATGTCGTGTTATACAAATATTGATATTTCAGGAGAGGGTTTTTAAATTTTTCCTTAGGGAGCTTTAAGCACATTGTAAACAAGATCAGATCAATCTGGCCGGTTAGTTATAAACAAAGTCTCAGCCTTTCGTCATCATGACATAAGATCGACGCCGATGGTATTAGTCAGTCCTGTCTGTAAACACTGGTGCTCCAAGACTGGACAAAGCTACGCTCTGACTCTTGAACCAGCTTGGTGTTGTGCTTGGATTTAAAGTTGTATACCAAAGGCAACGGGAGAGAAAGTGCCCGCTGTCTGCGACTGCATTGCACCCGTGAATACCTCCACCCTTTCTCAGAACACGACCTCATACTGTCCACAGCTGCCAGCCAGCACTGCTCCTACAGTACATTCAGCCTCTTGGTTTCTTTAATCAAGCAAAATGCATCAGCTGAAACACAGATAAATTGATATTTTATGTTATTGTGTGTCAGATTTTTAAAGAATAGTTCATCATTTAGGAAAGTAATGTATTTGTTTTCTTTCTAAGTGAATTGAAAAGATTGATGCCACTCTTCCACCAGTTCATTAAAGCCTCTCTCTGTCTGGAGGTTATTATGTCCATTTACTGGCACCTCTAAACACAAATTAACACACAATGTCTTGTTTGTTTAATTCATACAAAAAGCAAGTTGTGGTTTTACAGAGGACTTATGTGCTGGAATTGAAGATTCTAGAACAGGGACTGGTAAAGTCTCCACCAGTAGCCTGGCAATGATGATTTCAGCAAGTTACTGCGTCATACCAAGATATAGTCCAGCCCATAGCCCTCTGTGTTTTTACACTCATATGGATTAAACAATTGAGATATAATTTCATAATTGGTGATCTTATTCCTGATATTGCAGACAGATGCAGGTTAAGTGCATTCAGTGTTTATGCTCAGACAAGCTAACTGGAGTGTGGCTGTAGTTTCACGTTTAATGGACAAGTCTGTGAATGGTATCAATCTTCTCATTACACTCTCAGCAAGAAAGTGAAAAAGTACATTTCCCTCAATGTTAAACTATTAAGTTGCTAGTCTAGTTACATAAGTTCTTTCAACTTCACAATAAAAATACCTGCATTTTACTGAGACACCCGTGCTCAAATAGTCAACATAATCTACTTTCTGCACCTGAAAGAGAGCTGAGCGAGGTCAAGAGTCTTAATGGGTTATGACTAAAGCATGGGAGATGGATCAGGGATGCCAAATGGCTCACCCCTTCACCTTTCTTTCAGGTCTCAGCAAAGATGAAAATCTAGCATAGGTAGACAGTGTGTCATCATTCAAGATCAATGGTGACAATAACCTGTCCATTTTAATGAGATTTCTGATTGCTTTTCAAGCCAAAGAGAGCCATAGCGACTGCTGTTGAGAAATGTGTTGGTCACACTGGTCTTGATTTAACCTCATGCTTGTTGTTTGCCTTTGGAGTAGAATTTTTATTTTTTTAATTTGACTAGTTGCTGATCATGCACAGACCCTAATAAAGTTGTTTCATCTGGAAACACCAATCTAGACATTCCCCCCCAAGTGCTGGTCTTTGTAATTTCAAGAGAAACAGTTTCTAGTATCACATTTTCATGAAGTACTCAATGCGGTCTTTGTGTGGCATTTTAAAGTGTAGACAGTCGTGGGTAGGGTCGGGCACCAGGCTGTAAGGTTAGAAATAGTGCCCCAGGGACAGCACCGAGTTAGAACTTGGCGTTGATCAGATGGAGCTCAGGTTACTACCAGCTGCCCACCCAGATTTGCTGGCAGGTTAAAGTGTCCAAAACCAAATCCCTGCCAATAGTGAGCTCAAGCCCAAGCCCTAAGGAGAGTATTGTGTCTTTGGCACAACTCAATGTTCAGCTGCAGCAAAAGTCTTGACGGAGGGGAGCTAAGCAATGATACTATGCCTAGGTTGGGAAAGCCACAAATCAAAGGTACTCCGCCCATGGAAAGAGATGCCCTATAAAATGTTGGAAAATGTGTGTATGCAAAATCAAATATAAACCATGATGGAGAGTGTTTTGAATCGAATAAGTCTTTAAAGACACACAAGGGATTTTGGAAATTTGAAAAATTATGTGTTTCTTTCTGTATTTTGTAATAGTTTGTACAACATGTGCTAGTTCGTTGGTCCTCTTGTGTATGTGCTTGTTGCATTGGGCCTTTACCAAACACTGCAGTGGCTGCTGCTCTGACACAAAAAAAGTGTGGAGAGGTTTACTGAACATAGAGAATAATGGAGCTGTCAGGTTAACACATGGCTTGCCTGCACACTGGTATAGTGACCCTGGGTATGAGAAAACTAATAACGTTTGTGGGGAAATAAACTTGGTGACCCAAGCAACCAACCTTTTATGATTTTCGAATTCCAGGTTGAATTGCATTTTACTTGTAGTTAATAGAGCTTGAAATTAAACAGCAAAACTGCAAGCAAACTGTTTTCTTGTTTCATGATTTTCTGCTTCTCTTCTGCATCCTCATGTTCACTGCATGCTCCTCATGTAGCATGTCCTCCATCAACCACCTCCTGCATTCTTTACCACATTCATTTCAATCAGAGTTCATGAAGCACATTTTTATTGGATTTTGATTTTGGTCAGTGGCCTTATGACGGCCCTGTTGTTGGGCATTGCTTGATTTGTATTTTTAGTGTCATGGCAACGAGTTGGGGACCACTAGGGGTATGTGTTGGGTGGACTGTTGAAGCACCCATGGCCGTTCAATGAAAGGCCAACATTGTCAGCGTCCCAAAGATCCCTTTGTGTGTGGATGCGTTTGATGGGGGCCTTGTCATCTTCATGAGACGGCATGTTTGTTGACTCACGACTGGAGGCCTTTGTGAGGGCCTGTCATGACAAAAGACAGTTTGCTCCAGTGCCAGCACTTCTGTCTCTTACAGTATCTCAGTGCAGTTACCTCAGATGATGAGCTGATACAATTATGATGTTTTTATCCATGCTAGTAGCATAACTCCATGGATAGCAAAGTCTCTCAGTCAGTCCACCACTTTGGATGGATTAACATGAGATTTTTTTAAAGACACTCATGGTCGACAGAGGATGGTCTCACAATCAGCATTTTGGCATTTTCATTATGTGCATATTAACATGCTAATGTTAGCATTCAGTTCAAAGCACCACTGTCGCTGAGTACAGCCTCACAGAGCTGCTCGCATAGGTTTAATGTCTTCATCTTGTTAAATTGTCAGACTGTATGATTGTTCTTCATGAGCATTGCTATTATTTTTGAAACACCTGCTTTCATAACAGCGCAATGAAGTTTTCTGTGTGAATTTTTAGCTCTTCAACTGCACTTTCCCCAGGTTTTCTCCAGTCTAAGAAAAGCTGGTTTTACTTAAACCCCTGAGAAGACTACATTCAGATTGGAGATTTAATTGCTATTGTCATACTGAAAGAGCACCCAACCCTTAAAGAGCTGTCACAACTATTGCGAGGCAGCCTGTCTCAAACCCTGTCACCTGGAGATGCTGCTGAGAGCAAGCAAGTGGCCACTATGGAGGTGGGGGTCTGCTGGATTCACTGAAAATGTTGGTGGAGTTATTTGTGTCTGCCCTGATCCACTGTATTTGCAGCTCATGGTATCAAGTGTTGTGGGTTTGTGTATGTGTGTGTAAGGGGTGGATTTGATAGGGAAGTTGAGATTTGGTGTGTGTCTTTGCAAGGGGAGTTGGTTGCCGATGAGGTACGAGAGCAGCTGGTAACTCCACTCTCTGTTAGAAAAGTCTGGCGCTGAATCCAGAGTCAGGAGTCCAGCCATTCATTCCCAGTGAGAGCAAACACAGCCAGGTCAATATCTGCCATCATGGCCACTACAGTCTTTTGGCCCACAGTTCTCAAAGGAGGGAGTTTTTGACTGTCTAGTTTGGCAGTACAGTATTTTGTGTTGAGACTAAGGCTACCCAAAGAGGAGCCTGTGGGCCAAATTTTAGCTCTCAACAGAAGTTTTTCTTGGCACTCCAATGCATTGCAAAAAAGTGATATGGTTTTCTTTATTTGGTCTAGTTAAATGTAATTTAGCAGTATCTGAGGTGTGTTTTGATTACCTCAGGCATTTTGGAGACCAAGGAAAATTCTCGTACTTTTGCATTTCAAGATTATCAATGACCAGTGGAGTTTTAGGCCAGTAGCCATATTCTCATTTCTGCAATTCGCCTTGCGTGTCAAGATTGGGCATTCAGGTTTGTATTTAAAGCTTAATGCAGAGATGATTTACCATGCAACACTCAGTATAGAGTGAGAAAAGGAGAGCTACGAAAGTAGACCATAGTTCGAGCTGGCTGCATCCACTGCACGGGCAGTCACATTAATCTCCATGATCAGTAAGAGTCTTCCCATCTGTCGGTGCAAGGCCTGCTGTGATTAATGGTGAGGAAATTAGCCCCTCTTTGACTGAGTACATTGAAATTGCCTGATCGACTCAAGGCAGGTCAGAAGGCCTTTAACTAGTTTGTCTTGTGTCACACGGTAAATGAGGCAATTAATGGAAGACCCATATTACTTGTGCACTTGAAATCTACCCAAATGAAACTCTGTTCCTCCTTTTCATGGCATTTCTCAAGGATCAATGTGACTCAGAATGTCAGGACCATAAGGCAAAGTCAAATGATATCATATGTCGAGTTTAATTCGGGTTTATGCTAGTGCACTCCTGCAAGTGTGAGGCCCAATATCTTACAGGAGTTTGGAAGATGCTAAAAGTGCCTTGGCCCTGGATTGGCCTCAAAACAGGCACAGAAATCCCTTCACTCTTGGTTCACTGAACACATTTAAGAAAAAGGTCCTTTTGAAAGGAAAATAAAGCAACAAGCCACCACCACTTCCCGCCATCGCCCCTCAGGCTAAGTGTGGGATTGACTGACAAGGTTTTCAGTTTCAGATCCCTCAAACATCATCAGGCCTCAACTGCCAGTTGCTTACCACATGGCCTGTTCGTAAGCACAGACACATTTCTTCTCCTGACCACAAACATTACCTTGCTATTTTGACCCCCTTTTGTTGCCCAAACCACTGCTCTTATGGGGCTCAGGGGGCTCATCCCAGAATGTTTTAAATCTGACACAGGAGCAGTTGTTTCAGAACATCCTTTATTTTGAACAATTCTGCACCACCACACAAAAAAATGGCATCAGACGGACATAAAATCTCCCCAGCGCTTCATCTTGCACTAACCACACCGCTGTGGATTTGTAGCAGTTACCCAAACTCACAGGACAAGGCCATTACTCACAGCTGTCACAACTGAGCCCAGGTCACAAACATGTGTCAACTGAGCGCGACACTCTGCCTGGCATCAGGATACCTGAGCTCCTGATCTTTTTCATCACTGCCACTGCTGACACTAACAGCTACGTGTACCTCAGGAGAACAGCCCAGCTTGATTTATGACGAAGTGATTGTGTTACACAGACTATGTTTGCAGCATGTATTTACTCTTCAAGTGCTGTTGCTGGATCTACATCAGAGGGTAGAGTATTGGAATAGATCAGGATGCTTCAGAGGCTGAGTCAGCCAGTATTCACACCTGTTATTTAGTGCCATTCTTAATCCACTGTACCATCATTATACAACATACCAAAATAAATCTGTGCGTAGTTTGTTGATCCTCTCGCCTGAAGGACAAATACCAATACAGATAGGAAGATTTGAACATTACAAACATAAATAAGGTCACCCACATATCTCCTTAAATTTCACTATTTTTGCATTCAAATATCAAAATATAGATGAAGGTATGTTTCTTTCTTCCACAATAGTGCTTTTGTTACCACCATTGGTGACATGTAGTGGACAGATGGTGAGAGTGAGTACAGATGACAGTCAAGGTTTCCATGTGCCAACTCAGACATCATTATGCCAGTGACAGACAAGGGGATGTGCTATGTATTTCATGGTTTAGGTGCCATGTCCGCACCAACAGCTGACCCTCCAGTTTAGTGTGTGTTGTGAACACACGTCTGGAGCACAGGCAACTCTCTCACCATATATCTGTGAATGACAGGAGGTTGTTATCATCAAAACAAAGACGTTCATTCACTCCCTTCCACCTGTGGTTAATGTCTGTGTGCCTGTTCATCCATTTTTGCACCATGATACTTTAAAGAGTTACTACCACAGTATTTTAGAGCAATTCTGTAACCACTGTGGGACAGCTGTGGTATAAATTATTTTGGTTTTTGTTTTGTTGTAGTTGGGGTACTAACAATTCACATTCCTGCACTTACCCCACTAAGAAAACTCAAAGTAGAGCTGAATCAAGTCGATGAGTTGACTGTCAGGAGAATGAATAGGAAATTGTTTCATAATCGTTGCAGTGTTTCTGTCATTTTTCACTCCAAACATTTATCTGTTCCAGCTTCTAAAATGGGAGGATTTGAATTGAATATCTTTGGGCTTTGGAGTGTCAGTTGGGTTGAAACAAGCAGTCTGAAGATGCCCCCTTGGACTCTGGGAAATTGTGATTGTTGACATTTCATACATTGACCCAAGATCAATCGAAAATTTAAATAATAGGTAATTGCAGCCCTATACCACCAGGTGATATTTGTGTAATGACACTATATCACTGCGGCTTCAGGGTTTGGTATAGAGATGCTTACCAAAGTCAAATATGTTATTTATTATTTCAGCTCGCTTTTCTAAATCATCAGTCGTGAACTGTCTCATACAAACATGCTATGATTCTGGCAACAAGCTTTAATGTCAAGTAAGAAACCCACAATGTTGTGTTTTATTGTAATTTGGGGTGGTCAAAATGTCATCTTTGATAATGGACTGAGTTATAGTGTGCAGACATCAGAAAACTTGCCAAACTCTCCCTGTAGCTTTATCCCTGCTGTCCATTGATGCCAGTAATCTAAGCCAACTGCAGAGGAACAGAAAACATTTGCAAGTATTCTAGACATTACCACCCCATATGACTAATACATGGAAATAAAGCTGAAAGTCAGCTAAGAGTTTCTATAAATTTCCAAACTGCATCAGCTCTACATGACTTTTAAATTAACAGTTTGCATTATGACATTTTGACTTGAATAAGCGCTGCCTTGTGTGTTAGAAAAACTGATAAGTCAAGAAGGGAAATCATTTACAATCCTTCCACAAACTCGCACACCATCCAATTTCCTCAGCCAGTGTACTCACAGAGTAGGCACTATTTCCTCTCTATTTTTCTCGGTATTTATTGAAAAGCACAGCATGGCCGCATTACATTTTGTTTAGAAGCTGTACTGTTTGCAGCTGAGAGACTTCTCAGAAATAAATGGATAATACCAAGTGACAAGATGCTGAGTTTCTGTGCATCCCGGGAGTGGAAATAACTTGTGCAGGGATGTGACTCTGTTAAATTTTGATAGCCAACATAATTCATGCTGCTAACAGGTCTTGAGCGACTATTGCCCATTACGAGCTGCATAATGAAGCTGCGTTTATTTTCTTGGCTTCAGGTAGTTTCAGTATCTTTCTCCCACGATCTTGGCAACATTTGAGTACATGTTTAATTCCCTTTTTTACAGCCAGTTTTCTGACTGTGATGCTCTTTGGCCTTGAAGTAGAGGAAAGAAGAGCATAGTCAGTATCGGCCAAGTCTGCATGCCCTGTGCTCATGTAACAGTTTTCCACAAGAGTAGGTTGCTTCCATGATTGTTTTGTAATGATTGTGACATTACTGCATAAAAACCAATTCCTTCCATCCAAGTAAAATATAATGGAAAAATTACTGAGAGTGTGCCCTCAGGGAAGGGATATTCATTTCTATTATGAAGCTACTTTGATTTCTATTGTCTAAACATCAATACTTTTATGGTATACTAACATTTGGGACAGCTGCTTTTTGTTTTTTGTTAGTGAAAGTTAGATGAGAACATAAATAGCAATTTCAACTGTATGTTAGCTTAGCACAAAGACTGGAAGCATGGGGGAACACCGTGCTGATCGCTGTCATAGGGGCCTTCTAACTATTCCAAAATGGCCTTATTTACACAAGACTGTTTAATTGAATGTACAAATGGACACATTTGTGGTTTCACGAGTAGTTATCTTATATATTGGAGCTATTTCATCACCAACACGTGCACGCAGTTGCTGCCAGACTGCATATACGCTGCAAGTCCTGCCTTCCTTCCCAGTGAAGTTGTAAATACTATAACTCTCAAGTCAAGACATATATCATTTTGGCTTTCTTTTGGTGGCCCTCAACTAAATGCCTCACTTTGTTCGGTTAGCTAGTTGCTGTCTTGGATGTCTGTTTGCTGTTTTATGCTGGGCAGGAAGCGCAAAGTGGGTCTATTGTGTTTTTACTGAAATTAGTTTCCGGCTGGAAATGAGGTTGATGAGTTCACTCAAAACCCAATCCAACGAGGCTGAAAGAGGCTCTGCAGAGCTGAGGTGAACCACAAGAATGGTAATTCTTTATGGATTCATCACTATTATGTATTAACCTACACATACAGTGGTCATTTAATGCTGTTTTAATTTAATGCAGATTCTTTTTTTGGAAGGTTGCCGTTGCTTTAAGAAAACATTGATTCTAATAGGCTACAGGAAAAAAATTCTTAGTCAAATGCTGAATTTATTTCTGATCGAACTGATCACTTGCACTGATATAGCACACCCCAAAAACATTTCCTCTGCTCCACTTTGAGTTCATCTGGGAAAGAGGGGAGACAGGCCAGGAATGCTCGCTGTAAAATTTGCTTTCTTATATAACTAAAAATATAAAAAAAAAATCCAACATTGTGCAGTGCTCTTGATTTAGAAGATGAAGGAAGCCATTTGCCAAGGCTTCCTTGAAGACATTTGTTTATTTTGACAAAACCAGAAGGCACCAAGAGCCACACAAGTAGATGCTTGACAAGTGCAACAGAAAGATAATAAACAGTAATTCTTGGAGCGGGGGATTTTCTTGCAAAAGCATTCCCTTGCAGAGGCAGTCTGCAATCCCATTGTTTCAAGTGCTTCTTGAAACTTTGGAGGGAAGTTATTGTCTGTGGTGGAAATATTGCCATTGCAAAAGATGTACTTGATATTCACTTCTGAAAAATTCTCACAGAGTTTAAGCTGTTTTGGTTGATATTTTTATGTGATTTATCATTTGAATGTGTGTGTGTGGAATATGTACAGTTGATTTTAACATGATGAATGGCTTGCTACAACAGCTCTAACATATACAACAGGAATCTTGAATGCATTCCTCAGAGTTTGGGATGCGTGCGTACATCTAGAGACAGCTATATCATTACATAGTTTGTTCCAGATTCAAGAAGCGATGCTGTCCTTACATTTGGTTTCCCTTTACTTAAAGTACACTCTGGAGGGAAATATTTGAGCTGCTGGGCCTTTGTTCAGCAACAAGGCACATGGATGGTCTGTACTGAAAAGACTCATCCTCAGCAACAAAGACAGCAGCCAACATTTTGTGGCCTCACCCCCCCCTCCATTTATGAGTAAAGGACTATTAACCATGTGTTGTGGGAAACCAACGTCTTGCAGCATCTTGTGATGACAAAAAAAAAAAGCATGAAAACAATTGGATGAAAATAGAGCTTGAAATCGAAGTTATGTGAAATTGTGATCAATGTAACAACCACCCACCACGTAAAACATCAATGTATCTTCTGAGTCATATGATCAGTTTAGACCAAATCGAAAAGGAACAATGCACAACTGATCACTTTTTACTCCCCAGCTGTGAAATCGCAGTTAAGGGAACACCATGTTAGGTTAAAAATGCCAAAGCCACTGCAAGATGGAGCAAGAATCAGTAAGCTGTCAGTTCGTATGAATTTGAAATGAAGTCAAAAATGTGCACCCCACAACAATCACCTCTTGTTCTTCCTGTATGTCCTGTGTTCAGAAACTGTTAGAAAAAGTTGGAAACGTCAGTAATAGCAGAACAAAAGCTCAAAAGCAATCTGTCATCTTGCAACTACTGTTTACAAGCCTGATTCCAAAAAAGCTAGGACACTATGTGAAATGTGAAGAAAAACAGAATGCAATCATTTGCAAATGAACTGTGTTTATAGAGAAGTTACAGCGTGTTCTTGAGCCCATGTCGTCATGTCCTTTTAAGCAGTCATGTGAACCTGTTTACCTGTGGAATGTTCCAAACTAGTGTTTTTGGAGTGTTCCGCAACTTTCCCAGTCTTTTGTTGCTCCCATCCCAACTTCTTTAAACCATGTTGCTGCATCAAATTCAGAATAAGCATATATTTACAAAAATCAATGAAGTTGATGAGGTCAAACATTAAATTATTGTCTTCATACTGTTTTCAGTTGAGTATATGTCAAAAAACACTAGCAAATGATCATTCTGTTATATTGTTTTACACACTGTCCCAACTTTTTTGGAGTGAGGGTTGCACGTCTGTTGTGTATTGCATCGCCCTCTGTTGACGACGCATCCTTGATTACAATGGTTCCTCTCAAAACTAGGGGAAACATGGCCTGTTTCACTCGATAGCTCCAAGGTCTTAAAAATTCTGAACAGAACCGATTCAAGAAAAAGAGCTAATTTAATGGAAAATGAGTATGTGTGTATAATACATGGTGCGGCCATGCAGCTACAATATAAATTTGAAAACGAATACGACTGCACAGCTCATAAAAGTTGCAGAAGTACCCTTCGGCATTTGACAGAGACAATGGATGGTATACTCTCTCATCCAGAACATTGACAGTGGTGAAGTGGGTAACTCTATCTACACTGTTGGGGCTCTTGTATAAAATAACAAAAATATGGTTGAAAACAATGCAGTTACAAAATGTAATTCAATCTATTTTTAGTGGTAAAACCTTTTTTTTTGGTGTGTGTGTGTGGGGGGGGGTGGGGTGGGGTGGGGGAGGGGCTTCAGTAGTTCCCACTTCTAAAGCTTCTTCTTGAGTATGCAGTGTTTTCACTTGATGATGAAATGTGACTAAATTGAGGATTAACGAATGAAGACGTCATTATGAGGAAGCTTTAAACCTTTAAAGCAAAGTATCTCATCAGATAAGTGAGTCTTGTTGTGAATTCTCAAACATGCTAATCCATCACTAATTAATTTAGTAACCGCTCACAGAGTGACTGTTACTCTCACACAGATTCCTTAGCCATCCGCTTGTTTCTTGCGGAGACCACTGTCCGACATTGGCATTAGTTAAACCACTTCACTCCCCGTGTACATGCAGTTTCACTTCCTGGAACATGTTTATGCTTTCTCCCTCCCCACTCATTACTTCTCCTGCACGCGCTTCCTGAGGTTTCTGCCTCATCCGAGATGCATGGGGCCTTTGTCTGCACTGTGCAGATGAAAGGTCCGCGGTGAGGCGGCAAACCGCGCGGAAACAAAAGGATTCTTTCTCTTGCGCTCACACATTGGAGCAATCTCAAAGACAGCTGTTCCCCTCCCGGGTGTCCCAAACTGTCTGACTTGATCTCTCCTTCTCCATCCCATCCACTCCGCTTTTTCCTGTTTTCTTAAAATATCAAAAGGGAAATGAAAGGGCCCACCAAAGTGGTGCTGAGAAGAGGAGACATATTTAACCAACCCACTCCTGTTTACCCTCTCCTGAGCTGTTCAGATGCCCCCTCCAGGTCAGATAACTGGGCTTCTGGAGCAGAGGAGCTATCCAGCCGCCATAGATGATGCACTCCTGTCACAGGCTCCCCTGAATGATCAGGGCAGATGACTTTTCAGCACCCACAGATTTAACCCATGGTGGGTGGGTCTGTGTGTAATGAAGGGGTGTAAATCAAAGAAGTATACTGTAACTGCAGCATGTGGGTTTGTGCTTAAGGGCAGAGGGCACTCCAATTACTGGCTCTGTCACCAAAGCATGATGAAAGTCCCCTTAGCGCAGAGAGCTAGTCGCTCAAACATGAGACTCAGGCAGCTTAAACCCCATGTTACAACTTGGTCCAAAGCAGGGCTGTAAATTTATTTGAAAGAGAGAACAGGATTTTCATTCATCAGTTTTTATTGTATGTTATCACTTCTTCAGTGCCTGCAGATGGGAGGGAGGCTGACAGCCATGATCAAATCCAATCTCCGTGGTAGTCGTCTGCTGAAAAGTGTCATAATTAACTCCAGAGAGAGCAATGTGTCTCTGCTAAATTGTGTGACTAAACTGTACTGCAGTGAATTGCATAGGATTGGATTTTCATATTTTAATCAGGTTGATGTCCTTTGGGATGTCTGCACATTCAGGAATTCCCATGGCACTCTCCTGAATTAAACTAAAGGACAAATTCAAGCATGTTGTAAGTCATGTCATGTATTTTCACGTCTGTTTTTGAACTCAATGTTAAGACATTGTGCATTGAGAAATCCAAAGACTCTTCAACATATGAAATATTACAACCTTGGCAAGCTCCAGATAGCGCAAACACATTTTGCATTGTATAATGATCGGGCTTTTAAACTCCAGCCCTACATACCTTTTTGCATGTGCTTTCTGCATTAGTTGGATTCCTGGATCCCACATGAGAAGGACAAAGAACCAGGAAAAATCAGGTCAAAGTCGGGCTTTGACCTGGCAGTTCACCGCAGACCAGCTCAAAACGAAATGGAGGCGGAGTGCAGAGCCACTTGCACCCTCGAGCTTGGAAAAAGTGTGGCAGGTTTACTAGTCATAAACACGAGAAAATATTAGGAATCCAAACATGGGATTTATGGTACATCTTAACGGCATCTGGCACATTTGAACTTTATGTGCAATGTGTGTACACTTATGTAAAACACAAGTACCTCTGCAGTTAGTTGTGCTAAATTGAAAAGTGCATGTACTTATTTTTCCTGTACCTACCCACCGACAGCATAGCTCATACAGACTGAAACACAAGTTTGGAAAGGCCTTAAATTTGATCTCTTTCTGTAGAAATGAAATACCTGTCTGTCTTTCTTGACTGTGTAAAACCTCGAGTGTCCAGACTGAGTGCTCTGATCCTTGCGCAAGCCACTATTTAATATTAGATGTGGTTGACTGAAATCCACCATAAAGGCAGTTTATTCATTGAAGAGTACTGCAACTTCAGGGAACCTGGAACTGAATTCACAAAGACACAGAGAGTAAGATTTACTGAGGAACTGCAAGAACTCCTAAACGAAGAAAAGGTATGGGGTGACGCAGCTGCTATTTACAACATTGTGTTTATCTGAGTGAACATGAGCACGGCTTTGCTAAAAATGCTAATGTAATGTTGTGCGTTACCTGCAGCATCTGACTGTGAGCAAGTCTTAACGACCAGAGGTATCCTGTGGACACCCTGTAACGTCTCTCATAGGAGCTACTTTTAGCACTTAAATGCTGCAAGAATCACAACCCTACTACTTTTAGCCTGAGGATGGCTGTGAGTATATGGCTCCTGGTTGGTGACAGAATCAGTAAACATCAGATTGAAAGCACTTAGAAATATCAGCCGCTCTGCTTCCTTTGCGATGCTGCCAATCTCCAACAAGCAACTGACAAAATCTCACTCATGCATAGAATAGCATTTATACTGCAGATCAGTGTGTAGACAGCTGACTTCTGCGGACGGTTATAGATTTGTGGAAGCACAGCAGCGTGAGGATCGATCCGCTTTCTCGGCCCAGTGGAAAACTGCAGTGAACTGAGGAAATACTCAAGCTAATCATTTACCGCAGGCATGCTTTGCCTTGTAAGAACAAACTTACAAAGACAAAATGATTAGTGTTAAATAAGGCAGAATAATTTGTAAATTAGGCATAAATGCACAAAATGTTCAGGGAGTGTAAAATTTGAGCAGCGAAGAAGCTGATATAGTGAGGATGTGCACAAACCTCTCACATTCACAGTGTGAGGCAGGTAATGAGCAGAAACATCCAGTCTCGGCGAATCACTCTGCAGTAGATGGAAGAGGAGAGACATTTTAATCTGGAAGACGCTTTCTGTCCCTTAAACATGTATGTCTGGCACTCATCAGATGGGATTGTGGGATTGTAGTGTGTGTTTAGTCAATATCCCGTGTATTTATGCACGCTGTCAACAGCACAGCGACAAGGCTTTGCCAGCAAGTAAAAAAAGGTGTCAACAAATCCATCTGGATAATTTTCTCAGTCAGGTAATATATCCCGAAGCCGACCCCTCCCCGAGCTCGCCTCGGCCCCTCCTTCCCAAGCGTTTGCATATGCATACTGTAGCAACGAGTGAAGCAGATATTTAACTTGGAAGAGTCATAGTCCTTATCTGTTATGACAGCATTCAGAAAATGTCAAAATGTGATAAATTGAGGGAAAAGAAGAAAAACAAGTGGTGGATGGTCAAAGATGAAGTCATGTTTTTTCCATTAGCTCTGATGAATCCTCTCCTCCTCTCTTTGGAAATGGATCTGAGAAGATATGGTTTTGACTCGGAGTGTTTTTAGACCAGTCGCTTCAAATGTCATCTTGTAAAAGGCCAATGTGTTCCTACACGCACTTGAACTGTGTTGACAGCTGAAGAATGCCGTGTATATGTTTAACTGACAGTTTGCTGCACACTCACTGGCCTGAATTGAAGAAGCCAACTTTAAAGTGATGTCAAAGTTGCTTTACCATGAAATAAAAGTTTGCTGAACCTGGCTAAAGTACTGACTCTGTTTCTCTTTCTCTTTGTCTCTTTTGGCTGGAAAACCCACCTGACCGTCTTGGATTGCCTTGAATGACTTCAGGTATGTCAGATCACTTAATACCACGAATACAGTATCTATTAAGATTACCTCTTTCACCTACCTATCTTTCCAATGGTAGTTCTATGTATAATTGTATTTGTATGGCGAATGAGCAAATTATGCATGACATAATGCAGAGGTGAATCTTAGCAGAAAGCTCAGCTAGCATCTTGCTATCATGTAAATCCATGTGTAATGCAAATAAACACATAGACTCAGATGAAAGGCCACCAAGTCCCCAGTAAGGACACTAAATAAGGCTTTGAAGTGGTCAGAATGCCGCAGACCTTAATGTTTTTCCTTCTGTCAGTGTTAAAAACCTGCACTCTCTCAGTCCTTGTGTTTTCATTGCAGCGATGAAGAGCCTAAGTCCCCCTTAAGATCTTCTGTTCTGTGTCTCTGCATTGCGTAACCGACAATTTGCACCCCACTTTTCAAACGGAGAACACACTAGGCGAGGCATCGTGTGCAACCAAACTCTCAGTTTGCGTCCCCCACAGTGCAGGAATGTTTTCTTTAAATAAAAGACCTGATTTTATGCAATAACACAGACAGGCAAGCAGAGAGAGTCTCAGTTATATTGGATTCCCCTCAAACTTTGCACATATTTCACTTTGCAACGTAATAATGACCTGCGTTTCTAATTTGGCTCTACAGGGAAGGGAGAGGGGAAAATAAATCTTGGCTGCAAAGTCAAGTTGAGAAACACCAAAATGGATAATGACAATATTTGGGAGAGGGTTTTTGCTTTAATGCTGACAAGAGAGACTAAGGGATCAATTCCAAAGACTTCTAATCCCGTGGACTTTATTGCTGGCTTCTGGCAGCCATGTGAGGCAGCAAACAGCACCAACTAGGCAATCAAAATATAATCTCATCAATCTGCTAGATAGTCATTACAGTGTGGATTAGGGTAATGCATATGATCCCTACTTATGGTATTTTTTTAACCATTTTACTGTGATGTGCCCTCATTTAGTTTGAAATATCCAGGGTATTGTATTGGCTGCACAGAAAGATTCTAAGATTCATCGGTTTCTTCCAAACATATAAAACATACAAAATACGCAAAAGTTTGTGTGTTGCATATGAAAACAATGACTGATTTGCGATTGGTTGGAGTAATCAGCAGGCAGAACAACAGGCAGGGATCAAGCTGTGCACAGAGCAGTTAAGGACTGCGGTCATTGCTAAATCTCCTTCCTCCCCATCCCTCTCTCCACTCGTTTGCCTCTTCCCTGATTTAACCTTTCTTTTCCTATTTCTCCTCAAGGCCTCCCACCCTCATGCTGCCACATCCTTTCCTTTCGTCAGTCATCTTTCCTACTTTGTCTCTCTTCCTGTTTCCCAGCTCAACTCACAATCACTCTCTCTCCCCTTGATTACTTGTATATCTTACCTCTCCAAGTTTGGACCAGGACCTCTCCCTGCTTCACGCCCTTCCTTATCTGGCTCACTATTAAAAATGCCACCTGTTGGGCTGGGGCCTTCATTACACTCATGTAACAGTAAATCAGTGATGAGGGCCACTGAGGGTGCCCTACACAGGCTAGGCAAGTCATTCCACTGGCACAGAGAGCTATGCCTGGCACTCACTGACTAATGCATTCGCTAGTGAGGCCAGAGAGGGAATAGCTGGAGCAATGAGGCCAAGGTTAAAACAACCTGATTCTCTGCAAAGATGGGATTTAAGACAGAAACTTAAGAGGGTTTATGATGATGATGATGATTGGCCGAGAAGATCGACATGACATCATTTTTTTTTTAAATGCAGATATGCTCAGCATGTTGTAAGCATGATAAAGTTGCGATCCAATATTGCATCTTGGAGAAGTCTGGAGTAGCGGCGATGCTCAGCCAAGGAATTGGGTAATTGATATGCATTTCGCACTTTAAAGCCAAGGGCATGGTGCGAGGGTTCGAGGGTCGAGCACTTGAAAGCACGCACAGTGGGACGTGATCAGGGGTGTGGGTGATGGGGTCGGAGGTCGACTCTCTCAAATAGCCTTGGTGAGTACAACGGGCCATCGGCTTCTTTGACTTTGAAATGGGAGGCTCCGCTGGCTTCTCTCCCATGCTGGACCGGCTTTCAGCATGCCACCGTCCCGCCATCAAAGACAGTTGTCGTGTCGAGTGTCTTCCTGGGAGAGGTTATTTTTAAGATGATGGAGGAGGGATTTACGAGCGTATTTGACGATCACATGCTGTATTTGATGTACAATCAGCAAATTAGCAGTACAGTAAAGGGAATGAAGATTGATTTGAGCTTTGTTATGTAGTTATTCCATCCAATAACGACACAGCATACACATACTGTGTACTTGAGAGGGATCGTTTCTGTCTTGGAGGAGAATATGCGGCTGGTTAATTAGCTCCTGCTGCCCATCCATAAAGAGCAGAATGCCACCCAGCTCCAAAGGACAGAAAATCATAGTTTTCTCGAGACATCTGTCTTGAAGGCACTTTTGCTCATCTGCTAATTACTGTCTGATACGTCTGCAAGGAACAAAACTGCCTTCCTTTCTCCTTCAAAGGGACACACCATGTCAGCCTGTTCTGTATGCCAAATCAATTAGTCATCAAAAGTCCCTCGGAGAATAACAGTTAACCTTTATCTCCATCAATGTTTCATTAGTTGCCCCACTTGCCAGTGTATGTTTTCTCCCTTGGTGAAATGAAAGCAAGCGCTTGTGGTGGTTATTGTAAATAAAATGTAAATGCGCTCATTAGTATTCTCTCAGTCGTCTCACAGATATACATTTCATCAGCTCAGAGGGAAGAAAAAACGTTTTAATGAATGTCTCTGAGCTACTTCATGGATTGTTCAGACAAAAAGGGGTCACGCTGCTGATTGTTTACATGCCACACCATCACGTACAGCTACCCCGCGCCAGAAATGCTTTTTGCCTCCCTCCTGCAAAGTCAGGAACATGCACAAATGAATTCTCCATGCCGTGTCCGGAAAAAGCAATGAATAGTCCTCAAGAGGTTTTGTCCCATACCGACACAAATTCACATAGAAAATTGTGGTTTGTGAAAGTGGTCGGTGTAGAGAAATACAGCCGTACAACCTACACAGATTGAACAGGATTAGAGAGCAGCTACGTTTCAACAGGACCAATGTCCTACTTCAACATTTCTTTTTCAACTCATCACTTGGATATACTGGATATGTTGGATATATACAGTCACTAATGAAATTGCACATTGGTTCTGAACAATAAGACATCTTAATATTACTTTTAAAGATTGATACCACTTGGATCAATTACCTTCACATACAGTAATATATTGGATGTGTAGGACTTTGAGAGAAATGGCTTTATTCTTTCAAATGTAGTTTTTAATTGATTTGAGCCTTAAATGAATTGATTTTACACTGAGCTCAGTTTTTAGAATGAGTCCAAAGAGATATCCTGGCATCTCTTGTTTTGTCCCAAAACGGACTAAATCAGTTTACAATGAGAAAAGTAATAAAACCTACATTTCAACTGAAACTAAAACCAGAGTAACATTCTCTCTTGATTTTGCTCAAGAAATGACTCAATCAATCAATTTCTGTTCTACTAATCTACTAATCTATTAACTGATTATATTTCATCACTATTTGCTTTACTTACTTTGCCTTACTTACTTTCTTGGGAAGTTTTAGACAACATCACAAAAATTTAAAGCCTTTTATAAGATGTTTACTTAACGATACACACACAAATTAGAAAAGACACAGAGATTGTTAGCATACAGCTTCTGTAAAGCTGCTTAATGACTCCAAACACTAAGCTGGAGCACATTAACAAAGCTGTCATCTCCTGTTGCCAGGATGCCTTTTTTTCCTCATGATCTCTTAATTGGAGTGACGGCTAGGTGGGAACTCCTGCTGCGTGTATTTCCCCCTACTCACATTGCCCAATCTGCAGTGTCTGCCTGGCTGTTGTGCCTGTGTCCCACTCTATTAGGGAAGCACTGACAGCAGGCACAAATGACCGCTCCAAAGAGGAGGAACAGGAGGAGTGTCGTCGTCGACGTCTTCTCTCTGTCAAGCAGAGACTTGTTGGGATAGATGGCAGGCAGACCGACTGCAGCTGGCTGTGCCTCAGCTCATCTAAGCACAACCGTGCTCTCCCAGCTTCAGCACAGGCATGTCCTTATTTCCTATAGGACTTTTCTCCATGCCTGAAACCACTTATAGTTGACATATGACAAGGTAATATGAGTGAAGTAGGAGTCATTAATTCTGGCATTGTCAGCACCCACATAACCAGCTAAGTCAGTTGAAGCCAGTGCAGACACAGTGCCAGCCAGCCTGAGCACATCAGTGAAGAGAAACTGTTGAGTGGTCGAGCACTCTTTATGAAAGCTTTCACAAATTACGCTTAAATGAGTAGAGTGTTAATTCCTCATGAAGTACCCTCACAGAAAGGTCTCAGCATTAATATTGAAAGCAACTAGCTGAAATTCTGCAAAGCTGCGTCGTGCATTGGTTGTGGTAATTAAAACATTTGATTAATAGTTCATCTGAGTGCAGTCCGACCTGGCTCTAGTTGGTTTGCAGCCTTTATTTCCGTTTTGTAGAATACATTGTTACAAATCTTCAAGCATATTGTACTGCACTTATAACATGTATATGTATGCTGTATGCATAAAACAAGGATATGATTTATTTAAAACTGCCATAATAAATGACGTCATGTGATAAATGACAGGTTTTAGTTAGCTAACTTGAACCACTTGTACCTTACTCTGATGCTGATGCATTTTCTGTTGTTTGTTGCATTGTGGGACAGCAGTGCCCATGCACTCCAAAATTGAGCCTCTGTCGTCAGTTTGATGGCATTTTTTAAAAAACTTATTTTAACATATTCCATATTCAGGACATTATAATTAGCAAATTGAATTTGTCTTTCACTAAAAGCAAGAGTAGCATTGAATTTGCTTGCTCTTAATGCACCGTGGTGTCTCTACTCTCAATTGCTTGCTCATCTCAACTCACAGATTGGGTCAAAAACCAAAACACTCTTTCCTGAAGAAAACTTCTTTTATATCAAAAGTAAGACAGTTGTGCCCATAAGTGTCTTCTTCAGTGCGTCCTGCTGAACTTGGCCCTTAAAGAGTATGTTTTGGTTAAAATGGAACAAAGTTGGAAAGACATGCTTGTGCCCTGTATGATCTCTCTCTTCCTCTTTATCTTGGTTTTGGACCTTCTCTGACTCATTAGCAGCAACACAATTTGCCAGGCAGGGGCAGTCATGCAGACGGGCGAAGGTTCAAACTGATGGGCTTTGTCACCTCACATTAATCTTGCTGAAGAAGATTAGAAAGAATCCGCCGCCCAAAATTCCTGATGATTGGAATGCTCATCTTGATGAGAAACGCCACTGTCGATGGCCTTGCTTGCTTTCCCTTTTTGTCGCAATTGAAGTGTCTTCCCAGAGAAGATTGTGTAGCATTAATGAAACACCCCTGGCGACAACAGGAGCAGCAGTAAAATAACTGTGGTCCTGCACCAGACAAGAGTAATGAATACGACCTTACAGCGGATCCTCATGTCACATTGTAATGATAGCACATTTGACAACAATCCAGAGAATGGCTTTGACATATTCTCACTGTTTAAGTGCTATGGTGTGCCATAGAAAGCTCTTCAAGCAAATTCCATACAGAAAATAAGTAAATGAGTTGTCTTTAAATATAGTGCAAAATGGTCTAATTTTGCTACAGTTTGGAAACAGTAAACAATTTCCCGTGACAGATGCACCACTCCCTTTCATGCTTTCTGTATGCTCAAGGGCTCAGTTTTGGTCCTGCCACAAACGGAACACACACTGTTCCCAACCACCACTCTGCGTCTTGCAAACAAAAATTCACCTACCCAAAACTGGAACCATCTCCAAAACCTGGGAACGCTACTGTACAGAGTTCATTTTTCACTGTCAGCACATTGGCCACTTCCAAACAAAGCCCATCAATTTTTAAAGTCTTTTTTTTTATGCGGCATGCTCGCAAAAACAAGGTTTGTTGAGGGATAATTGTTTGCTACCAGCGCAGGCTTGTCAGCAGGTTTTGACAGTTTATTTTTTCCTTTTAAACCAGTCCTCAAAAGTTTGAGGACGTTGCATCTGGCAGTGGTCCATGCTTGACAGATATACTGTGACTAATATTTGAGTAAATATTGCTGTCTTTCATTAAAGTGAAAGCGGTCCTCACCTCTTGTGGTCAATTAATTATATTTTGAATAAAGTCCTCATTAGGAAGAGCTGTCACGGTTCTGTTAGCAGCGAGACGTCTGACATTAATTGTCTCCTAAGAATATTATTTTGGTGGAACGTCCCCTTCTAGTTGACTTGCAAATTATTCCCACAATGTAATGAAACTCAGCACATGTTCATCTGCTGAAGCTGCTCCATGGATTCCTGCATGTTGTGCTCTTTGTGGGTTTCACAGCTTGGCAGTCTGCTGTTTTGTCTCTTTGGAGCTTTATTGTCACAAAATCTGAGGGCAGGATATTTGTTTCCTTGTTTCGCAGAGCAAGCAAGTAAGTCAGTGTGAATATGAGTTACTGCAGTGTTCACACTGATAACAAGCTTGAGAGAAGATGAGATGACAAATATAGGGTGTAAATGGTTCCTGAAGAATCGAGAATCATCGACAGCCTCTCATTTGGGGTTCATGAACGCGGTATGGTGTATGATCAGTGGTGGGGAGCCGGTTCAGTGGGGTGCCATCAAGGACCCGTCTGCTCTTATTTGAAGCCACCCCAAGTGATTCATTAAATGATATTGGTGACCCATGGAGGTTTCGGGAAGGAACCCAAAAACCACAGGCATTCCCACCACCCATTCCCACAATCCATTCCCGCTTGGAGATGAGAAAGCAAGTACTCTTGCTGCATGCTTCAGTGGCTTTCCCAACTTCATTTTCTCCCAGTGTGCTAAAATCGTGCTATAATCCCTTGTAAAAAGTTACAGCTTCCCACAGACATATATCCAAAGAAATCGAAAGCCAGAGATCTGTCTAATAATGCCAATGAAAGAGTGAAAATTATGCAGACATGTTACCCTATTTGTCTTCTATCCAGGGATCAGTTTGTGCTTTTCATGTACCTTTAGAAGTAAATGCTGCATCAGACTATGAAAAACCCCACCAGCAAAGGGGCAAAGCTGCTACCAGTCCCAGACTCTAATCTCGTTGTAACCCAATCCCTGCACTGCTTTTTGTGTACAAACCAGCCCTCTCAGTCACTGCAGCCCTGGAGCTTGTGGTCTGCATTCCGCCTGTCGTAGACACAAGCTGTCTAAATAAATGCTCGCCGTTGCCTCTTTATTCTGGTGGCAGCTTGTGTTCGAGGGGGCCTCTGGCGCTTTCATGCCAACATCCATGCTGCACACATGCTTGTGAACATCCGCAGACCAAACCAGTGGCATGCTACCAGGCTAACGCATACAGCACACAGCAGACACCAGCTGGGGACCTGTTAACAGCCAAATAGCATTGGTCTGTCACTGAACAGCTTGACGCTGGTGCTGCCTGTTCATTCTTGTTTCGAGCTGCATCGCCTGCAGCAGTCCAGGGCTTTCAGTTGGCACTCATGACTGGTATCACATGTGCTTAGTGTCAGTGCCAGACACTATAGCCTTGTGCATTCTGCTCAGGCTATACAATTAGCCTGGAGGCCCAGTCCTCCAATTCAGCAGACAGCATCTGCTGGGCTCCACAGGGGTTAAAATGGTCCCACTGTCTGTTAGTGAAGAATTCCATTTGAGTTTGTGGAACAGGACTTATTTTAAGGTTAGTCAAGTGAGTAAACCTGTTCCCTCTTTTAAATGGGAGTTGGATACTGCTGGCTCAAAGAAAAAGGCTTCGTTTCAAAGCCACACTGTTGTTCTGAGCCCAAATGTTTATATTTTGCAGATTTTTCTGATGAATCACAGTTTGCCTGCAAGATTAATCCACTCTGCTTTGCCCAATAATCTTCTTCTTCACACTTTCCTGTGTGGTCTCTTCTTGTTACATCCCAGATACTCCACCCCTTCTCCAAATGCCCAAACATGTCAGAGAAGTAAAAGGCTTATGACAGTAAAGCATTTAATTTCATCAGCAATAATTACACTGTATTCAACATGAGTAGAGACCTTCATCCGTCTTATAATGAGATAATGACGCAAATTGAGCCATCCAAGAGACACTGGATATGATTTTTTACAGATGTTCAGGATTAAAAGTAGATTTGATGCTAATTTTCTTAAAATTTCTTGAAGGATCCAGGAAACTGGCTTGCAGTTGTTGCTAGGTAAAGACACTTGCTGCATTTGCATGATGCAAAATTATGTTCTTGATAAGTTCAGAGGAAATTTTACCTCAAGATGTGACAGATATAATGTGGCAAAAGCATGTGCAGCTTCTGGACAGGTTGTTTTGCCCCAACCGTGGACGCATGAAATCTAAGGATTTATTGTAAGAATGATCTTAAAGCGGACTTCAGTGACTGTGAGTGACAATATGATTCAACATTTTCTATGTGAGGGATATGAGGGTTTCACCATGAACCTTTTTTGACTTTTATCCTTTAGTACTGCAGTTAGCTCTGTAGTGGTCCATGAAATTTTCAACATCTCTTCCTGAAAATGATGGCAAAGTAATGAACCTCTTGTGTTTGGCCCCTGCTTTGACTGAAAACAGGAGTATTACTGTTTGTAATGACCTAATCATGTGGATGTATCTGTGACAGTTTAAGCTTACTCTACTTAAATTATCAGCAGGCATTGAGTCTCTTTGACGTGCTCGGTCAGCACAGATACAGGATATGGGGGGTAGGACTTTCTGTGGGACCTTAAGAGTATGTAATTCTTTAAAGAAAGGCTGCAAGAAGAGCTCCCAAAAGTTTGTTCACTTGGAATGTTCCCCAGTCCCCTCCTGTGTCGAACTACAGAAAGAGCCAAAGCTTTGGTGAATCAAAAGCACAAATTGACCCTGTTCCATCTCTTGTCATCGAGTCTCATTAAAGGCATGGTTTTAAGACCGCAAGCATCTTGATTTAAAAATAGGACCCTAAATTGCCTTGTTGTATCCCCTTTTGGTTTGTTTGTTTATTTCATGTAGGTTGTGCATCATGCAAAGCATTTTCTCGGGTGCCTTTTGTCCATTATGCTTGTTTGCACATTGTTGCACTACGGTGCAAATACCTTGATGAATCAAGCCCAGATGTCGGTGCTGGAATGCCAGAGGCAGGCCTTGGCGAACGGCGTTCTGGCCACCCCTCAGCTCAAATAAATACAGTCAACTTTGAGCATGTCAATTATTTCTGCCTCTGTGGCCAGAGTCAACAGCCATGCAGTGCACACTGTCCAGCAATTACACATCTCAAAATTAATTTTATTATAAATCTTGACAGGGAAAATAAAATGGTAATGGTGCTGAGTTTTAAATGTGGCTTCTAATGACTTGTACCAGCAGCCGCTTCAAAAACTGTCCCACCCCCAGACAGCAACGTTTCAGCAAGCCGCTTCAGGAGGCGCCAATTAAAATTCAGCAAATATCTTTTATGACAACCATGGCTGTGAAGTCACCACAAGGTCCAGCGTGCTCCAGTGATACTGTCAAGTAGAAGACGGAAACTTGGATCCGTTTTTTCTCACCCTCTCACACATACATAAACGTCTGATATCTTTGGCGTGTGTTGTAGAACCCAGCAAGTGACAATGTGGGAGTGTTGGGTAATGACATTGAATACAAATTTGACAGTTTTTTTAGATTTGAGTCGTGACTTGTTTCACGTTGTGGTTGTAGAATGATGGCCAGGGTGATTTGTTATACCCTGCATTGTGCCATGTGGGGAAATATTGATGATGGAAAAGAACCAAAGCTGAATTTAGTTTGACGCACAAATTCAAACAATAGATTTTCAGTAATTCCTGGAAGATGTTTGTCTCCAAATTTGTTGGCTACTCCTTTTTGATCAAGACATGTTTTTCCTCTGGTTGCGTTGGCCAAAAAGACATTTACATCTGACAAACACACAGGACTGACCTTTTTCCTCAGCTGCTTTCCCTCATTGTGCATTCAGACATCGCTGGTTTGCTACTCTCTTTTATACATTAAACAAGCGGAGTCATACAGTTCAGAAAGCCACAGACTGTGACTGTTTGTCCTCCATCTTGGAAAGAAATTTCCAACCAGTGCATGGTGGAAATCCCAAAGCTGATCAGCTTTTGCTTTACTGCTTCACTGAAACATCTTGCTCAAGTTGAAACATTCTCAACCCGATTGAATGCTCTATTTGCCGGAGCAGAGCTGTTTTTATTCGTGTTTTCCATCGACTTTGGGCACACTCTCTCCGTCTTTAAATTTGCGAGGTGGAAGTCGTCACCCCAGACAAGAACCTGCTTTGCAAATCTTATTGGATGAGTCCTGAGTTGGAAATCTGAGTTGCCTGCTGCCACCTCCCAGTGCATATCTTTTTTATGCATCAGCAGTCTGATTTAAAAAGGGTCAAAGATTGCTTGCCTTCTTATGTCAAACACATTTCCCCAATCCTGCTTGCCTGTCTGATCTCAGCTGCGTTTTATTCAACTCAGCATTTCTTCTTAAAGAAATCTTTATGAAAATGCTCCTGACTGTTTCCACGGGTGTTCAAGTGCAGACTCCTGCCTAATGTGAATGCAGGAGGCATATTACATAGACCACAGCATCCTTAGCACATTATGGACAGAATTTATTGCGGTTACATGCATCAGACATGTAAATGTAAATGTAAATGCAGTGAGCACATTCTTCTGCCTTTTTAAAATTCTCTCTGCTTTAACACAGTCTTTTTGCATGTTTGACACATGAACCTCACTGGCTGAATGTGAGAATGATTATTGCTGCTTGTACAGGAGTCACAACAGTCACCAGAGTGATTTGAGGGTTTCATGACTAACCTGACTCATGCTGCTAATGTCAGTCAGGTTAACAATAGCCCACTTATTTGGTAATTGTAGAAAGTGTAGCCTGCAAACAATGTCAGGCCAAAGGTCACTGAGTAAGAATGCACAGGTGGCTTCTTGGTGGAGTAAGATTACCAGATGCTCAAAGTCAGAAAATGTGACCATGAAGTAAGTGAAGTATATTCGTCAAAGTGATCTTGACTTTTCGAACATTTGAAGGACAGTGTTGGTGTCATTTTATTATAAGCCTTTCATTTCTGTCTGTGTGAGATTTTCCAACTCAGCTGCTTTGTCATTA
Source organism: Chaetodon auriga (assembly GCF_051107435.1). Lineage (NCBI taxonomy): Eukaryota > Metazoa > Chordata > Actinopteri > Chaetodontiformes > Chaetodontidae > Chaetodon > Chaetodon auriga. The sequence goes on along the minus strand of NC_135097.1, from coordinate 11,072,631 downwards.
ATGGGTGGCATGATTACACTGTACTAATTTAAGAACTTTTAAAATTAAGACTTTATGGTCTCAAATCAAGCATAAAATGATCTGACATCCCACCTAACTAAGACAGATGGATAAAAAGACAAAATAATGTGGATGTTTGTCAGGCGGACTTGGAAATCCCCATTTAATAGGCCAGTGTGTAAAATTTAGGGAGATCTATTGGCAGAAATGGAATATAATATTCAGAATTATGTTTTTATTTGTGTATAATCCCTTGAAAATAAAAATCCTGTTTTCATTACCTTAGAATTAGTTTCATATCCACAGAGGGAGCGGTCCTCTTCCACATACATGATGTTGTATGTTCCATTTTTTTCATGACACTCATAAAAAGACTAACATATAAAGTGATAAAGTCTATGTTTGGAGGATTTGTTCAACATTTGAAACCAGTAGTCAACTTTGACTGTTTAAGGAAGTAGTTATTTAATCCCAAACCAAAATATGATCCAAAACCTATCCAAGTATTATTGGTGCCTAAACTGAACCAAACTACAACCATTCCATAAAATGTTTCCTACCAAGTTTTCAAGTCTAACCAGATGTTGCATATGTATTATTGCTAAGTTGACCATGGCATGAGAATGATGGTCGATGTGGTGCAGACAGAAAAGATACTTCTAACTGAAACACCTGCGTTTGAAAGTTGTGTCACGAACAAATGGAAAATTCATGTCCTTGTACACGAATCCTATAGATGAAATTTCGTGTCTCTTTCACAAACTGCCATGAGGCTGTATTGTTACTCGAGACTGTTACCTTAACAACCTGCAAACTACCTTGAACTTAAAGTTGACACTCATGCAGCGACTGAGTGCTCAAGGGCAATCTGCGCTCCAGCAGGCCTGCCTGTCAATAATTTCCCAATCGCTCCTCTCGCTTTGCAAAGTAAACACGCGTCTGCTCTCCAATTATCTACTACAGTTCCTTGAGTGTTATTGGTTCCTACCATTCTTCAGTGGACTGCAGTGTGCACTGCACAGTCTCGCACTACAATAACATTTTTCTTTACCGCAATTATCACATTGGAGCAGTGAGGAAATTAGGATATTTTGCATAGTGGGACAATTAACCTCGTTTGGGTTGAGCTGTCAGGTTCCAAATATGTTTGCAGAACCTTTAATGCACTTTTTGAAGGAATTAATAAGGTCTTGCCTTCAGAAATCTCTGCTTTGTTCAGAACTTTTTATGTTGCCCAGTGTGAATTCAACAGACATTTGGTTTGGCCTTATTGTTGTGCAGCTCTTGTGGTATTAAAGTGATAAACTGCTCCACAACAAGCGACATAATGTGTAACAATAATGGTTATAATAAGACGGTTTGTGTTGAATTGGACAAAATGTGTCTGAAAAAGCTCCTTTTTTTTTTTTTTTTTTTTTTTTTTTTTTTTTACACTGTCTCAAAGACCATTGTAGGGCTTTTTGTTAGATTGTAAAAAGTGCGAACACATTCAGTGGTATGTGGTAATGGGGTACTTATTCAACTGGTTGCCTCTTAGCGGCAGTTTGCTAAGGTTGTTTTTTAGCCAGCTGTTCACAGTTGAATATAAGCAAAGTGACTGGTGCAGGTTTCAGGGGCAGGTGAAGTGAAATCAGCGGAGTAGCTCCTCAGGAAAAGGAAAAGTAAGCGGCAACAGGAGGTTGTAATTAGCAAATTAGTTTGCTTTTCATGGGGAAATGGTCATTAATGTGGTGCTTTATCAGGCCTGTTTCCTTAGTCTGCTGTCTGTTTAGTGCTCTGTCCAGATTTATAGCCTTACTGCCCCCACCCCCACCCCTTTTTGCAGCCATAAAAAGACGACGTCAGCCACATTATTGTGTTGGTAGTGATATCACCATGATACACTTTGGTAAATCATCTAGTTTGGTCATTTCAGACCGCTTAATTAGAGTTAAAACCCCTGGTACGATGCAAATCAACCTCCAGGAAAGGACTGTCATGTTGCTGTGAATATTGCATTGGCTGCCACAGCACCTACTCTTGTCAGACTGTCCTCCTTCTCTCCTCCCTGCCCTACACTCACTCACCCCTCTTTCATGCCATCAGCAGTATCTTCTTCGCAGCAGAAGGTCCTCCTTATCCTCCCTGGCTAATCAGCATCCCCTCTGACCCCCTTGTTTACCCGTACCCTTCTTTATGGAGGCCGACACGGGTTGGTAATGATTTTTCCCCTCTGAGGCTGTTCCTCTCAAATCCCCCATCTCCCGTTTGTTGTGGGCGGCAGGCTCAGAGGGGACTCGAGCTTTTCTATCATGTATGGTAAACAAACAAACAATTACTGCCCCAATGACCATTTACATAACAATAATAACACTTTCAATATGTTGCCTCCTCCTTATTTGAAGTATCTGGTTCATGAAAGGTCTCAATGACAAAGCGCACTTCTTAAAATGCAGCTTTTTTATATGAATAAGAAAGCTGTAATTTGAAGCATACGCCATGGCTATGAACAAAGACAACTATGTTTTCTTCTCCTGCACTAACTTCCCAATCATTATCGTTAAAGACGCTGCCTCATTTCCTCGTATTTTTCCCTATTAGTAATTTTGATGAAAGGCGGGGGGTTGCTACTCCAAATGTGAGAGAACGTCTTTGGTGGTTTTCCCTCACTGCAATCGATACACACACACATGCCTGGATTTAATCAAGCTTGCAATATCAGTGTTAAAACAACAGCACTAATTAGCTTCCTGTACAGTAGACAGAACAGCCTTAATCTTTGGTAGCAATCAGAATTTACCAGACATTATTTAAGTGATGTTAAAGATAATATAAACAGTTGCATAAGATTAACAGACTAAGGTGTTTGTTTCTGTTCCTTTTGGTGTAATCTTTTAAAGCATGTTAAAAACAGCTGCTGCAAGATGGATGCAGATTCCTTTATGGTGAATATTACTTCATGCTGCTCTTGTGATAAGTTTTATGACCTCAAGCCCCCGAGAGCCCCACATTTGTTGCCTGTGATTATTGCAAGTTAATATGAACAGGTTACATTTGATGGAGCAGGTCGTAAATATTCTTCCACAGTCTTGGCTGTACCACATAGGGTTGATTAACTTGTTCATGCTCATATTTATGGTTTGTTTCTATATCATACACACTCTGCAAGCGAAGTGGTTTCAGTCTTGCATTGCATTCTTTGCTCCCTGCATCATATACATGAAATCAACCCAACCCTTTGCAGTAAAGCAGATTTAAGCTGTCCATGCTCTGCCAATGCTGCTGCTGCCAAACTGCTCAACTGTAAAGTCTGCTGCTGATGCTCATATAGAATTTATTGACAAACGTCTTCCACTAAATCCACAAATGTTGCTTCCAGTGCTACTTTAAGGCAGGAGCTGGTGTTGTACTGTCTTTGGCTTCTGGTGGCACAATCATGAGGATTCATTCTTCTTACTGGCCATTGTACCAGTACTTCACCAAACTAAGCTTTACTGCTTGTGCTACTGTGCAAATCTTGAATTACTGTCCTTCCTTAGTTTATTTATTTATTTATTTTCACATGCTTGATGAATGTGGGTTGAGGTCACCATCACTGCTGGTTGTTTTGTCGGCCGTGTTTCAGCTATTCAGCAGCACAGATTTGACAGCAGTCAGAAACAAATAATACTATGCATGATATTTCGGATTTATTGAGGTCTTGCAGGTGGGGCTTGTGGTCTGTGGTGTGTGGTAAATGGACTGCACTTAAATAACACTATGCAAAGTGCTTTGCAATGTTCTTCTCTTTCACCCATTAGCACACATTGATGGCAGCAGAATTGCCATGCAAGGTGGTGGCCTGGCCATCGAGAGCATCTTGCTTGAGGACACTTTGACATTTAGACAGTAGGAGTGCCAACCCTGCAAGGAGTTGACGATTGGCTTTAAGTCCTGCGTCGGTGTCTGCTGGTTTCCAAAGGTTGTTTGGGTACTGCGATGCTTAATGATGTTTGTTTCCACAAATACAACATTTGTGTTGGTACGTAGCTACAGGATGAATTGGTTTTTGCATACTTTCCTGTTGTGGTGATGTTGCTTTTTCATATTGCTGCAATCAAGTCTCTTGTTGATAGTATTGCTGTATATTGGCTCTATAGATGTAAACATAACTGTTGTCTTGCAGTCCTTTCATATTGCTCTTTCCTATAATACTGGCTTCATGGGAAACATAGCTTTTGTCACACACAGGACATATGGTCACATTTAGATTTTTTCCATGCACTTCATGTTCAGCTAAATATTAGAGGAATATTTCAAAAGGACTTTTATGTGACAACTTTCTTTACTGTTCTTCATCACAATTAGTTCTAACTGCTGAGGTTCCACAGACTCCACTGCTGCCTGTCACTGCGAACATTAAGCCTATATTCATAACTAATGGCCAACTAATGCATACCCATACTTCATAATATTTCATAAGGAGGAGAGATGTTTGCTCCAAGTCATATTTATGATTTCAGCAATCATAAGTGAATCATTATCTGCTGCATTGCTCACATGTTTTAGCTTGCTGCTACATATCAGATGCATTTATCCATCTCTGTCCATAAAGTGGAGTTAATCTATTGGGTGAAGGCCTCATGTCAATGCAGTAGGGAAGTTTATTATCACCATTTTCTAATCTTCTCTTTCCTGAACTTGGTGTAAGGTTGCTGCAAGTGACAGAGTCCAAAGGGCTAATATCAACTCTGTAAATGCTCTGAATTCACCCCAATACTTCATATGCAAAATATCTGCAAAATAGCAAGACCATGTTAGTATGCCTTTGCCCTGGTGGGCTGTTTGGTTGAAGAAGACACCAGTTCTTGTACTGGGAAAAGGGGAAAATGAAATAGCTTGCCTTTATTGTGCTCCAGAGAGGACATTCAGAGCTACTTCATCTTAGAATTCATTGCTGTCAAGGGTATAATGTACAACGTTGGTATAATGTCATCTTAAGTTTTGGTCTCTTTTGTTGCATTGGAAAGGGTGGATAATTTGGCATGTTATTATCTCTGCCAGGAAAGATCACTCCTTATCTCTGCAAAAGGCTAAGACAAAATACAGCAATTACCCTGGAGAATTGAAATGTCAGGGCAGGTTTAGCATTTCCAGCAACAGAAATTGGATTTCACACATACTTCCAAACTTTGATAAAGAAAGATATTGAAGTCTTTTTTTAATCTAGAGAAAGTGCAGCAGGTAACTGTCTTGGCATGTTCGAAAACCCCTTGTCCATAAAGAATTGTGTTTGTAACTGTTGCGAATCAACATTGTCACTTAGTTTACTATCCTGTGGGTTAAAGTCTTATAATGAACTGCAGTTTATTAGGCATGCTTTTGAATGACCTCATGAAACTTAAATGACCTAAGCTGTTAGTAAAATTTTGTACATCAACTGCCTTTTAATGAGTAATCAAGCCTTTGGTTACGGTGGGTGAAAGGGACCAAGAGAATGTGGATTAATTAATTTCTAAGGGCCTTGGTTTTAATAGAACACTTTTCCTTGCTATTTTATTAGGTCAGCTATAATTACCTTAGTCGCCGTAGCAAGTAATTCCATTAAATTTTGCCATGGTTCAAGAACTGTCTATGTTTGAGAATAAAGATCCTCTTAAAAGTCAGACAAGAGCAAACTTATCATTTTCATTTAGGCAGCCTGAAGTCTTGCAAAGTGGGCGGCTTGTGATGGTTGGAAAGAGAGGTCGAAAAAATGACAAAGAAAAATTCTAACATATATGGGAGCAATTGGATGAAGCCATTGGTTTTACAGGGACCAAGAAAATGAACAAGGGTGAAGATTATCATCACATGTGCGACTGGTCCGTCTAAAAGTTTGTGTTGTCTCCCCTCTGCCTCTGAGAGACTTGAAACCGAGTCGAAACCCCTTCTGCTTACATGCAGCTGTCAACACCTGCCAAAGAATTCAGAAAGGCAGAGTGGTGAAGTCAAAACAGCTCGTGACCTTGTCTGAAGCATCTAACCTCTCTTCAGGTCTCCGGTGTTCTGTGTTTTGCGCCATGGGAAGCACCTGTCTCTCCAGCTTCCCCTAAATACACTCAGGACATCACCCACTGCTGTTCAATTACCCTTAAAGGAGCTTTTAAAAGTAGTCCAGAAGCAGGAAGCTTGGAGAGGTTTCTGTCTATCCATTTGGCACATATGCTGAACCATTAGTGGACAAGACAGGAACAAAGCATTTTGAGGGAGGAAAATTTAGAGGGTAAAAGGAAATGTGTCTGGTATGGGAAATGTCAGCTGTCTGACATCTGCCTTCATGAATGCATAATCAGATGGCTTGATGACTGAAAAAGGACATAACTCAGAAATATGACAAGTCAAATTAAGTCACTTTTCAATTTGAAATTGTGTTTGAAAGTCAGGCATCTCCAGTGAAATGTTAGAATTCACACTTTGTCTGATAAAGTGGCCTTCAAAGAACAAGAAGAGCCTTCCCAAGAGGTCGCCACTCTGCAGTGATAAAAGACAGATCCTCTTACATCCTCTGCTGTCTCTCCACACCGACTCCACAACCCCACTGTCTGACGTTGAGTAAAGACAGGTTGCTAAGGTTGGAGACTCATGTAGAGCTCTGAATTCCCACACCCTTCTTCTGCCTGCGCTTCTTTTTCCTTTGCATCATGCGCCTGGCACCGGCACAACCTAAAGCGGGGCCCATGATCTAACTCCAGCTACCCACTCTACAAATCACACAACAACAACGGGTGAAGGGGCTTTTCATGCCGGGGGTGTACTCTTACCCTCTGCGGTAAAGTTTCACATGCGTAATGTCTTCTGGCAATGTCACGCTCATGTCCTACGTCTTGTTATGTGACAGGATAACAACTGAGCTGTTTATTGATTGTACAACAACACTGAACAATTGCGCTATTGTGTGCTTTGAAATAGCTTTTACAGTTCCACGCCTGCAAAGGAAGCTAAACCCTGATGAGTTTTCGGTAAATTCATCTGCATGTCAGCGAAGCCATAGGGCTCTCAGTGTCTTTGTTGGGTTTGTCTGTGTTGTACATCAGAACCTTTGGGAACAGAGCCACTGATTTAAAGCATTTTAAATCAATCATTTGGCATGTCGAAAAATGCTTTTATTTGTTTTATTGCCAATAGTTAGATGACTGTCATGTCTATCTGGTAAATATAAAGCTTTTGCTAGGAGCCAGTTAGCTTAACTTAGCATAAGAACTGGAAACAGTGATAACAGTGTGTATCCAAAGGTAACAAAAGCTGTCTACCAGCATCTCTCAGGCTCAAAAATGTACATCTTATTGGTTTAACCCATACAAAAACCAAAGTGCAACAAGACATTGAGGTTTTAGTGCCAGTCATTTGCTTAAGTATGAATTAGCTGGGAGCAGTAACTTCAAGTCTCTGCTGATTGCTGGACAAACTTAAAATAATGACACAACTTCGGGTGGATTTTTGTTATCTTTGGATGGAGCTACGCTTGCCATTTCCCCCTGTTTCCAGTCTTTATGCTCTGGCTTCACAGTTACCATACAAACACGAGGGTGATCTTCTCACCTAACTCTCTTCAAGAGAGAAAGTTTCCAAAACATGAAATTTAATAATCACAGTAATGTCAGCAAAGTTTGGCGGTGACTGCTTGTGTCAAGTTTTGTGCTCTATGCATTTTGTCACATTCAAAAATCATAGAAACACACAGTCAAACACAGAACAGTGAGGTAAACCTTGGCAAAACTCAAGCAAGGGCCACTTATTAGCCTGGCCCGAGCCTGGCCTTGCCCATAAAGGCCCATTCAATCAAAAGTTATGTGGAAACCATTGTTGCAGGATTATTGTAGTGTGGCTGTAAATTGTGTGTAAGGCTCATTATCAAAGGGGCCTCCCTGGCAGAGCTTTGGCACAGGGGAGCTCGACAAGCCGGGGTCTCACCATCTGTAACTGGGGTATGGGGGGGAAAATACCTTGTGCTCCCACTGTATACATGCATTAGAGAACTTTTCTCTTGGGCTAAGGCCAAAACTCAACAAAGTTTCCCAAGCTTTATTGGAAACGGTAAAACCATCGAATATGGTGGATCAAGCTGCAGGGAGATGTGAAACTACCAGTTATGGAGCAAAATGAGGCATATGGTGGATCAGCAGTAGTGAGAATTCAAGACTGGCTTCCCCACAGGGTCACTAAAGCGTGCATATATATTTGATGCATTAGGCATTTTTTAAGCAATATGATTTGATACAATGTTGGAACATACAGACAGTTTGAGTTTTAATCCAGTAGTTTTACCAGTGGTGGCAAGAAGAGCTTTGTATGATGACGCACTTTAGAATGTCTCCGTCATGCTCAAATGACCATGATATCCGGTATGGCATTTTATTTGTTGACAGTAACAAAACAAATGCCAATTTATCATAATGAGCTCCCAAGGTCATTTTTTATGAATAGTTCCTTGTTGCTATGTTTATACATGCAGTAGCTTTGCTAATGGATTCTGGCCACAGCTGCAGCATGGAAGAACATGGAGACACCTCTCATGTTTGCTAATGCTGGCTGCAGGTGAAAAGGGCAATCAGAGACTTTCCTCAAGTGCTCCTATCTGGATATTTCCCTGAAAGTTTTCAAACTCAATCAGAGGACCCTTTGGCCTTCACTTATGATTTTCTTACCCGTCTGTTGGGACAATTAGTTGATCAGAACAAAGAGTTTATTGACTTGAAATGAGTCTGTTGACAACCTGCAGTAAATGGCATGATTAGGCCCTCTGATAAAAAAAAGACACGGCTGTCATATTAGGATTCTCTAACACAGAGACGTCTGCATTTATTCAGCTGCGATTCCCTCCCAGCCTGGTCGTAATTCAAGCTGCCTGAATCAGCGCAGCTGTATTTTAGGTTTCAAGCCAACCACATCAGTTTGATTTGCTGAATTGTTGCACTCCCAGTAATCATGATGAGATTATTTAGGTGTCTTCCTTTCCTTCAGGTTATGAGAAAAAACATGCTAATCCAACTATTTTCTCATCAAATTACCGCAGCAGGTTTGCGAAGCAGAGCTATTAGAGCAAAAGGAAACAGCCCCAAAGATATTTGAACAGCAACATATAAACATGATGGATGTGTTTCCCAGATGATTTCTCATCATTCCATATTTACTTACTTTGCTTATTCCCTTTCTGGCAGAGACTTAGATGACTAGATAATACTGTCTGTCTGTTTGATACTGTTTAGTATATCACTACAGCCAGGAGCTGGTTAGCTTAGCTTAGAATAAAGACTGACACAGGGGCAAACAGCTTGCCTGGTTCTGTCCAATGGTAACAAAACTCACCAACCAGCACTTGTAATACCCATGAAGTTAAATGTTTTACAGGTATCTTGTCTCAATCCACACAAAACCAAAGTCGTCAACAGAGGCCGGGCTAATTCAGTGTGCAGCAATGGTGGAAAAAAGCCGTCGAACAAAAACCAGAATTTAGAGAAATAATTACAGAATGTGAGTACAGTGAATGGCTTTTGCAAACTGATGAGTCATAATTTGTAACAAAATGTCAAAAATTAGTTTTTTGAAAAATGAAAATGTAAAAATAAAGAGATGACGATGTGTGATGAAGTTACGTATTGTATTTGTCTTTTTATTAAATGTGATATCTTAACTTGGTATGCCATAAACTTTCAAGTTCAGTGAGATGAACATCTTCACCTCTTATCAGTGGTGCAAGAGGTACTCAAATCATGGACTTCAGTAAAAAGTAGAAATTCCATAGTCTAAGCTAAAGCTTTATCATGAAAATATATGAATTGTTGAAGTTCTCAGTGTGCAGAATGGCACATTTAAATGTGTTACAGAATATTGTTTTTATCATTAACAAATGCAAGTATGAATATTTTATTTTATTTTGCTTTTGAAGACAAAAGTAACTGTGCCAAACGAAGTTCATTCCACCACCGCCTGTTGTTAATAATGCCCATTTAAGTGTTTATGTAAAACACTGCCATAGCGCACACACAAACTGATGCTCCGAAATGACAGCTGAGGGTCTCTGTTCGGGCACTTCTCCAGTAATGATTGATAAAGTGTAGCTTGTGGAAAGTGCAGACTGCCAGGGTAGGTGTTGCATGTAAAACATCACAGGCAGTTAACCAAGCAGCACATGACAGCGCTGCTCGTGCACAAGCAGCTGCTGTGCATGACAAGCTCTGTGAGAACTGGGCATGTTGGACGGCAGATAGATGCAGCATCCTGTCGTTTCAGAGGCTGAGAGATTTCAGAGGGAATTGTCAAGGATGGCTTGGTGCTGAATTTGGACCAGAACATCTTCACATGCGGGCTTCTAATAATCTAACCTCTCTTTCGGGGTACAGTAACACATTGCCTCGCCTTTCATCTGCTTCCCACAAGCACAAGGCAGTGACAAGTTCTCATGGAACATACGCAGCAATAAACAGCATAACATGGCAATTGTAATGCGAACAGTATGCTGCCACTCGAACGAGTAATTGACTTCAGCAGACCTACAATCAGTGCCCTGTTTGCAGAAATGAACCCCACTCGTTTCCCGTAAGAGTGTCCAATATTAGGACGAACTTCTTCTTTTCTTCCTCTGTACTAAAATCGACTTAAAGGTTGGGAAAGTCAAACAATACTAATTTCGTCGGTCCTTTTTAAATGTGCATGCTTCTAAATAGAACATGATTACAGCAGGCAACGCAAACCCTAAATGTATTTCCTCAAGTAGACATCGAGTCATCTGGTATCTTAGCATCTCTGAGGACGTCCCTCTTCATTAAAACGCTCAAAGTAAACGGCCTTTTACTTTCTGTGAATGGAAAGTGCGTGCATGTCACGTGTGTGGTCTGGACGATATTCCAGTAGTCCTGTAAATAAGGAAACATGCATAGCTACTGTCTAATCCCATTTTCATTATAGCATTTGGAAATTGGAGCTGCAGGAGACTCAGAGGAGATGCCAGTTATGGTACTTGTCACTGTATTTGGTCAGAAAAACCAAATCTGATCTCCTCCCTTTCTTTTTCAAGCCTGAAATTTTCCTCAGTGCCATCATCTCTGGCCTAATTCTGTCTTTTAATGAAGCAGTTGAAAGCTTTGTAGTTTGATTCAACAGACACTTTGTGACAGGTGACTGCAACATGCATGTTCAAATGCTCTGTAGACATGAAAGACTTCTTTGGATGAAAAATAATGAACCGGCGGCGTTTGAGCAGACTAAGCACAAAAGAGACTTGCTGTCATGTTTCTTCATATTTCTGTTTGTGTGGCCGCTCGTTATGAAGGTAATCCATAACAGAATGTGTTCTTGGATCCGAGTGGACACACAAGCTCGAAATAAGAATAGATTTTTATCACCGCCCCGTCCAGGAACTCAATAGCCGCATTGTATGCTGGAGGATTTCTACTTTGGCTTGGACTGGAACGAATGGGTGGCCTGAAAATAGCATCCAGGTTCCGCTCGTAAGCCGTTTAACCAAAAGATCCTCCGCTGCACTGCTGGTTTTGCTCACTGTTTATCTAATAACAATCTCGCCGCCTTTCTGTTCGGCCATGGTTATTAGTTTGTTTGCCATTTACTGGTACAGCCCACCTCCTCAAGTCTCTTTTGTAAATATCTCTCATACTGAGCTCAGGGTATTTGGTTTTGTGTGTAATTTCCGTGCTGCCAAGGTTAAGCGAGCAGGACTAATTGAATCTTGCATGTCTTCTTATGATTTATGGTGGAACAGAATAGATTCAGAGGCTTGATCTCCTATAATCTCTCTCATTATGGGAGATGTAAGAGGAGATGATTGTCCAGCTTAATTCAAAACGTCTGCAAATTTCTCATAACCTCTTTGATTCTGCGCTGGCTCTCATTTGCGAGCAGCCTATCGTGCGGTGTGGCTGCCAGCTGGACCCTGTGCAAAATAAGGTGCTCTCTACCCTCAGCTTTAAAATCTGTTTAATTCACAAGCTCATTAACATGCTGCAGTTTACCAGAGTGGCTGTAGTTGTTTTAGGATAAAGCACAACCATAAGGGCCAACCGCAAGGGTGACGATCAAATAATGTGAAAATGTTCTCTTCTCATGATAGCTGATTTTCCATTTCCTCATGTACACCTAAAGTAGTTCATAATAAAAAGTGACTCTTTTCCTTCATCCTGCTACATCCTGCACTTTAGTGATTTTGTCCTCTGCCTACTGAGAAGTCCTCTAAATTATGCTGCAGGCTTATTTCCAGGACTTCTGAGTCACTTTCCATGTTTACCATAGTTCACCTTGCCCTCCCTGCTCATGTTATGTCCTGTCCAAACATCCATTTTCCTAATTTTGTACCATGTTCCTAATTCATGCAGTTATTTCCTTAAAGAAGTAGTTTGACATTTTGGGCAAAACGCTTATTTGCTTTCTTGCTGAGAGAAGTTTGACACCGCTCTGATATTTGTCCTGTAAATAGACAGCTGCATCCAGCAGCCTGGTTACTTCTTTTGGCAAAAAATAAGTAAGTAAATAAATAAATGAATAAAAAATCTTGCCAGAAATGCATGTACCACTTGTAAAACTTAAACTATCACTGATCTTGATGATGACATTTCTTGTGTTTTCATATTTTACTGTGAAGTAAGAGTTCAACATTTGCACAAATTCGCTCTCTTGCTACAGACAGTTACATGGGAAAAATGTTACCACTCTCATATTTGTCCATTAAACAAAAACAGCCAATTAGCTTAGCTTAGCATAAAGACTGTTGGTGCAATGTGACCAACAAAAATCTAGTCTAAAGTCAATGCTGCAGTATTTTCCTGAAAGTAAGATCGTCCCACGCCTACTTCACTTCACGGAGACCTTTGGTGGATTCCTGTTGCTCCGGTAGACGATTGCCAAGCTTTTGCTTCCCATGTGAGCACATCCGGTCTAGCAGAAAATAGTTAGCTTCTCCAACTTGCCAAATCCACCTTTTAAATAGTAATTACTAAGTGCAGGTGCATCTGGCCTTTAAAGGAAATGAGAGACGACCCTCAGACTGGTTTAATTCATGCTACGCCCAAAACACACCTCTCATTAATTAAGAGACGCAATACAACCCCTTTGCGTCTTACATTGCGCCTGGATTATGCCCTGTTGAACCAGCAGAAATGGAGCTGTACATGCCGTGAATGCACTTGTGCCATGCACTTTAGACCATGTGCTATAAATTGTTTAAATAAGGCAGAAAGCGGGAGTTATATAAGAATGTCAGCAACAGCCTGCTTTGCGGTCTCACCTGCGAGCTGCTCAGTCAAACCACAGTCCTTCAGGCTCCTGAAGAGCTCCACTGGACCGGTTGGGGGGGTAAAGTGCTTCGCTCAGGGGAACTTTGAAATTAGTTGGAGAGGGAGGAGAGAGTGTTACTCATTTACTTTCTCCTCACATGCTGCATTTTCACATGTATTCTGGGGATTTATACTCAAGAGCCTTTTGGTCACAAACCTGCATTTTATCAATTTTCTCCTGTAAAGTTGTAAAAAAGCTTACTTAAATGTTTATAAAACCTGTTTATATAGCATAATATTTATATTACTGTGAATGCAATATAGAAAAATGGGGAGAATGTTTATTCCGAGGCAGCCAATGCCATGGCTCAGAGCTGAGGAGTTGGTTCGTTGTTCGCACGTTGGTATTTGCGGCTTCTTTGCTAAAACCCTTCAGGATCAAACTCGTAATAAGAACAATGTGTACTGATGAGCCGGGCCCCACCACCAGCTTTGCTGTGGCCCTCCAACCACCTGAAACTACAGGTCAGGATTACAAATTGTCCCAAGAGGATGAGCCCCCTCTCCTCCTCCTCCTCTGACCTTTGGCTTGGTCAGTTTGACTGACACACATGGAGGAAACATGATGCAGAGGTACTTTGCCTGAATGCTTTCAAAACACTCTTTGTTGTCTTTTCTGTGGAACTTGAACGGATCGTGAAAAATCTCCTCCAGTTATTTCTCATGTGGCATTGTGTTACTGTGTCTGGCATGTCTTTAATCGCAGAGCAAGTCCTCCAGCCCCCGGGTGTCACATATGATTTGCATTTTTTTTTACAAGCTTGATGCCATCACTTTGGCATCTAACAATCTTATTTAGTACCAAATATTTTGGTTAATGCAATTACGCTAATGCTTTTCCTCATATTACGTTAAGCTTCCCAAATGTTTGGATTATATTTGCGTGGTGGCGTGCGCCCTGTGTTTAATGTTCCTCAGAGCATGAAAGCAGCGGATGCCATGGTTCACGGCCTCTGCTGTTGGTTTTACTTACATGTATTCCTTCTCTTGCAGAGTCTCATGAATCATTAATGAGTCATTCCTGAATAACTGTGATGTGAGGACTTTGTAGTAGATAATGATGAGTGACTAGAGGTAAGACTGAAACATCACAAATACATCACAGAGTTTTTACTGTTAATTCACAAAAACTACATAGGTGCAGCTACTTAGTAACTACTGAGTATGATCTAATTCTTAAGTAATCATTAATTAATATAGTATCTCCTGGTGTTTTCTCTAGTAAATCATCACTACCTACTATTTTATTTAGGAAATACTCATTAACGGTTCATTATTAGGTCATTTCTGAGTAATTCCTCACTCCTTCCTTAGTAACTGCTCACACTTTTGAGTACTGTATTGTGAAGTGTTGCCCTGCAATTTCCTTCTAACAATTAGCGGTGTAAATGTTTCCTCTGAAAGGAGGAATGAAGAGTGAATTAACTTTTATGCCCGTTTATAAGGCTCCCCTGACTGAATGCAGCAAAATTGCTTTTACACCATATACTGCAGTAAAAATGAAGAAGGTGTATACAAAGCTTGTTGTTGTCGGTTATGACTCAGCTCCGGTGGAAGGTCCTGCAAGGCACTATGATTGCTTTGTGAAAAAAAAAACTGCCCTCATTAAGGGGAATTAATGGCTCACAAAAGTAACCGAAGGTGCAGTGGTTTGTGAGTTTTTTAAAGGAGAGAAGGAAAGATTGACTGAGGTTAGAAAAACGGGAGCCTTGTTCATTTGCAGGGAGTTTTTGGCTTTCCCTCCCAATTCATGTCCATTCAGAATTGCACTGCAGCTGCTTGTTTTGTCTTGTTGATGCATCTGTTTTTTTTTTTTTCCCAAGACCATTACCATATTTTATGGTCTGTAATCCTTTCAAAAAAGTGTGTTTGTGTTTGATTTTGTTCTCTTGAGGAGTTCTTGGGGAAACAGAGGCAGTGGAGAGATGCACGTCCGTGAGAGCCTTGCAGAGGGGTTTCCTGGGTTGGGAAAAGAAATTCAGAGCCGGCTGGCTCTCTGTGAGTCTAGACCTGACAGCCCGATGATGGCACTTTATTTTCGTTTCCACTCAGGACTCACAAAGGGCCCGGAGACACTTGCAGCATTCTCACAGAGCTCATCAAGGCATTCAGGGAGAACCATGCAATTCTGTCAGGCTGTCTTTATCAGTCTCTTTCAGGGATTTGCGATACGATGGCTCACATAATGTCCAAAACCTTTCAGACATGTGCGTGCAGACATACACGGGAATGAGCCCATTTATCCTGCCTGCAGTTTCACCAGCTGTGCCTGTTATTTAGGTTTGTGAGAGGCAGACGATTAGTTGTTTGGATGTCCAGATGCTGCTTGCTGTAACTGGGCACCTACCTGTCCTGCTGGAGCATCAACGTCCGCTCACAGCCTGTCAGCAACCGCAGGTCTGCTGAGACGAGGCCTCCCTGCATTCTTGAGGCCGGACTGTATTCTTAAAGACAATACCACAGCTGATTTGACATACTGCGCCGTTAATCTACGATTCGCTAGAGCGCTGAATGGAAAAATTGGATTGTGTTTTTCCCAATCTGTGCTCAGCTAAGGGCTAAATTGGCACTCGTCTTAAGTGTGGGCAGTTTTGCAAGTTCAGTGGAGCGTTTTCGTTTTGATGAAACGCGAGTTTTGGAGTTTAATTGCATCAGTCTTTTTCATTATTTCAAGTGAAATGACAAAAAGATCCCTTCGCTGTCATTTAATGTTAAATGTACATTGCTGGAGTGTAACAACCGTAACATCTGCCCTGACTGAGGAGTTTAACATGAACAGCGAATTCGAGTACACACAACGGACTCAAAAACACTTCAGACTCTAGACTTTCCGTTTTGCTCTTAAATCTTTCATCCCTCTATTCTACTAAGAGATCTCCCTCCCAGCGTCCCTTCCGCCCCCCTCCCCCCATCACAGCCTCTCTATCATACATTTTCCTTTGCTGTTGACAAGATAGGGTATCTATGACATAAGAGCCTGTACCCGTCACGCTTGCGTGCTCAGACTTTTGCAGGAATAATCCAACATGGTTCATGGGATGCTCAAGTAAACACCAGCCTCAGACCACCAAGGCTGGCTGATAAGTTGAAAGATAGTGAAAGTGAAGCCCCTGGGAGCTCCGGGGGCTAAAATTCAGCAGAATGGAGAAAAACAATATCGCGCTCCCAAGATTCGAGGGCAGATCAAAGGGGATGGAAACCTCAGTGAAATTGCATGTTGGCTGACCAGGGTGAAATGTTAAGTTTAGATTAAAGGTCAGTTCACCCAAATTTAAAAAAGGAACACATTTTCTCACTTATCTCAAAAGCAATCTGGCCAAAAAATGATCAGCGTTTTTTGTTTTGTTGTTACATGATATCCGTTGATCTCTGCCTCCACCCTGATGTGATGGAGGTGAATGGAATTTTGTTTGTGGTAGTCACAGCATTAAAAATATGACATTTTAAAGCCATATTAAACTTTTTCATTAACATTAAATATGTGTGACTAAGTAAGTAAAATCATCAACCATCGTTCACTCATTCATTCTCTCTCTGTTTAACACACACTCAGCACTTGAGTTAACACTGAATTGAGAGTTTGGACACTTAAGAATCATCCTCATTTTGCGTGGTACAATTTAATATCATTTTCATGCGTATAACATGCAACACGTTGCATTGTGGGGTTGCAGAAAGTTGTGTTCATGCCATGGATGCTGTTTTTATGCTTCCATGGCGATAACTGTTGTTGCTGGCATTAAGTTTCCGAGTTGTCCATCCATCTCCCTGCTGTCCCAGTGCCTTTCTGGCCACTGTTCAACACCATAACTCAGGAGCAAAAGGGCAGATTGTGACCATATTTTACATTTGATCAGAGGTTGAATTGGTGACACTTATCTTGGGTGTCCACCTTGAAACTGTGCTGATTGTATAGATCCCCTGTGCTGCTGGGTTGAAGATGTGTGTGAGGCATCTGTGTTTTACAGTTTGTAGCTTCTATGCAGTAACATCCCTATTGTAGTCCACCACAGCTCATTGGTTCTGCTGATATTGAGCCTCAGGTGATTGTCATTGCACCATGTGATGAAGCTCTCAATCACCCCTCTGTACTAGTTTTTACTGCATATATTATCCAAGTTTGGACCAGCATGGATGTAAGCTGAATCTTAATTGGTTGGTAGAGGCATTCGACCTCAAGGCAGCACAAGTTTCCTTCCTTTGTAGAATGTTTTTTGGGGCACTATAGAGCATACATTTAACACTCAGACCCATTAAATGGTGAAAATGTTGCAGAATTGTTGGTGAACAGAAAAATGTGACATCATTTTTTCCCAGATGAGCCCTGTTCTCTTTAACTTAGAGAGAAAAGCTGAGACAAAAACAGCACAGACAGAAATGTCTCAAGTGAAATAACAAAAATTGTTCCGAGTTTGGCAGCTGATTGAGAAAATAGGTTGTCAGGGCCTTTGAAAATTCTGCAAAATGTCTTCCCAGAAACCCTGGGTACTCTGAAAAGTTTTCAGTGGAACTAATTTTGACCTGATAGAAAATATGCAGCTTTGAGCACCTGAAATGAACTCCATTTACCATCATTATGTTGGAGTGCAGGCAAACAAAACCTAAACCCAAACATGAATTGCCTTGTTATAATGTATATTATTATGTAAAAATATATGAATTTACAGCATGTAAGCACTGCAGGACACCAGTGAAACACCCCAAGATAAAGGAAGTGCATGAAGAAACTTTCTGATGATATTTATAATACATGGTATTTGTTCCGTATAATCCCACGAAGTACCAGATATAATGTAAATATTTAAAGATTTTGTTACTGTAGGTGCACCAACTGTGTTAGTGGATAGTTACTCAGACAGAGAGCACTATATGCCAGTCTATTAAAATAGCCGAGGAGTGTAATAACATTTTTGACTTCAGCGCAGTTGGCTTTTCTCCAGTGACTTCATCTCGGTCGAGGAACGGCGATGACTGTCCTTGAGCAGTTTTGGGCCCTGTGGTGCACGTTATATTGCACTGCGTCTCTAAATCCATCCGCACACACACCGCAGACACATACGCACACTGGGCTTACTGGCTCACACATCCCTGGCAATGATGAGGTCAGCCAGCAGCCATGTCATCCATTCGCAGCAGGTATAGGATTACACATGATTTCAATGTGACATCCGATAGCCACAGAAGTCTTAAACACAGATAAAGTATTTAATTTGAACTCGAACAAGAGAGGGATCATTTGATGCTAATCATGCACTGTATGTCCCATTTGCCTTCTGGCATACAGGTTGACTGTTTCGTCCAGTGAGCAGATACTGTCTGCTCTCGCAACAATTTCAGCAACTCGAGCACAGACAGACGACGTCTATGTGATACTACGCATGTCGCCATCAGTATTCATGGTAGAATTTTCACCAAACACACCCTTGGTCGGCTTCAAAAGCATCTGCTGGCTGATCCCCGGGACCGAGTCATTTTGCCACGTGTCCATGTGTCCTCACTTTCTTCAGTTCTGTTTTGGATACCAGCAAGTCGGGATTCTACGAGCCTGAAAGACCAAATTAGTTTGTCTTGTAGTAACTACTAAATTTAGCACAGTGTGGGTTTATTTGCTGGCCTCTGCATCTCAGTATTTCAGGGTCTAATTAGGCATATTGATTGACTGGGAGTACTCAGATCAGAAGCTTAAATCAATCACTGACTGTGGTTAATCAATGTTTGCTAGGCTAAGCAGAGGTTGCTTTCCCCTCTGCATGCATATGCTGAGTGGATTAATTAACTCTTGGCCTCGGTGTTGGTCCGTCCTCAGTGCTTAATTCTTCAACGGTTGTGCAATTCAGATTCCACAGACCACACCTATGTTGAGACCTCTAGTCCTTTAACTATTGGCTGCTCATGTTTCTGTTCCAGACTGTTAACATGCTTCCAACACCTAGCGGTTCGCTTGGAGCACAGGTGGAAGATGATACAGTTCAGTGTGAGGCGACGAGACTGTTGGCTTCAGACGGCCACTTCGTCTTGACAATCAAATTAGATTTTATTTATCTGGTGGGTTCCTCAGCCGCTCTGAATGCAGGGAGCCTATGCCAAGATATAACTTGGTTAACACTCAAAAGAAACCATTAATTTCCACTGTGGATTACTCTTCAGCCCGGCCAAGCCAAGCTGGGCTCATCCTAGTGTTTCCCTTTTTCATTTTCAAGACATGAAATTGTTGGATTTTTCTCAGATTTCTAGTTAAGATTACAAACTTACCCAAAAGTAACACTCCCTCGCATGCAAGCGCAGGTTATGTTACTAGGAATGTCCTCAGCCTGCAGCAAAGGTTTTTTGATAGAGCCGTCAGGATGAACGCCTGTGCCAATTTAACTCGCAGCATAAAGTGATGGGACTGGGCCAATCGATTGGCTTATTACTGACCTCCCCTCATCAGGGAGTGTGTTCTGCTTCCATCACAACCGCAGTCAGTACTGCGGGGAGGATAATTGCAGTGTGTAGCCCATGGGGTGGGTCTCAAGTATCCCAGCACTCAGCCTGTTGCCAGAGGAAAACACATTGATCTCTGAAGGTGATGAAAAGGCTCTCTCACAGGCCCTGCTTCCTCCTCAGGAGCGTTCCAGCCTTGACACTGAACCGGAGCAAAAGCGTAGATGATCCATAGATGCCTGCCAGCCGTAGTCGTAGTCATGCCATTCGTCTTCTACGAGTCAGTGTATGTGTGCGCGCATGTGTTTGTGCTTGACAAAGAACTAGAGAAGAAGCTGCTTGTTCTGTAATGATTTTCAGTCCGTGATACGGTGTGTTATATGTGTATAGGTGAGTGTGTCTTTGTTTAGGTGTTAGGTTTAAAACACTCCTGCAGGGCTGCAAGTACTCAATCAATGGCGAGACTCGAAGTGCACCAACAGTTACTTTGTCAACAATTAGTGCAACACTGAGCAAAGTCTATTTCACTGTGGTGGTGCAGGGAGACAAAGATGCATTTTTAATACCAGTTTCAATCTGCTTGAAGCAGTGTTAATGGAGCCTGCAGCGACAGACAAATTCCTCACATCCTAATGGATTGACTCATGGTTTAATGAACTGATAACTGGCATCTGGACAAACACAGCACAGGACCCAACCAACACACACACACATGCACACATAAAGTCACAGGCATAAAATTGCCATATTCATCAGGATTGGGTGGAGAAATCAATTTATGTTGATAACATCCTCTGACCACTACTGAGCGTGCACACATTGCTCGCAGAAAGCATGCATCGTTAACTTTTTTTTATAGCCAGTTGCTGCTCTCTGCGTCGTAATGAATGCTGCTTCATGTGATTAGCTTCGGATTCCTGTTGGGTGATGTCTTGGGACTGTCTGACATTTACAAGTGTCCTGTTGGTACTGTGAATTAGTTTTAACTTCAGCATAATGATAACACTCGCGTGGACTGCAGAGTGTATCAGAACTCTGTGTGTTCATGATGTCTAGTAATTGAAAACTGCAAACTGAGTTTCATTAGAGCTTGCGGGGCAGGCGTCACTGTTCATTACCCCTCATGACTGTTTGTTAGATTTAATTCAGCCCCTAATCAGCGAGATGTCTTGCTTTACGGCTGTTGTATAAATCAAACTGTAGATTTCCAGCTAACCAATCATACTCTCTTGAGTAGCAGTGTAAACACATGTCGATCTACATTTAACAATGCATTTATTACAGGGGAATACAAAGATGTTCTTGAAGAAAGTTGTGGCACTGGTGAGGACCTTGTTACACTGTATTCACAAAAATCAACATTTGAACTGGGTAGGTGCCGTGGTTGTACGTGTGCGCACTGTTGAGAATACAGTACGAGATATTATGTGGTGACAAAGTAAGTGCACCAAAAGAGTACAATGAGGAAATGTAAAAATCAGACACAATGGTCTCTTTTCTGGGCAACAGATTAAATATAATTGCAAAGCATTATTTAGGAAATGGCTATAATCATCATATTTATTCAGGAAGTGGTGGCATTGGAGTGAAGTACAGTTGGAAATAGGGATGATGAAGATATATGACATAGAATCAAGGAATAATGTGAAATATGCTTTAGCACATTGTTTTCTTAGGTTAAAATGGGAATCAAATGTGGTTCTTGGGAAAATTAAAATAGACCCCCGAGTTCTTGTTCAGAATTTGTTGTTTATATTGTGTTGCCATAAACCTTTTTCAGTATGCTCTAACATAAAGATGTCTGTCTTAACACTATAGGCTTGTAGCTTAGCACTCTTTAAACAAGTTAGAAAAACTATTATACAAGTCTGCATTACAATCCACAACTTATTTTTGGCTTGCAAGAAAAATAATCCAAACAGCATGGCTCCTATTTAAAGGCTGTTAAAGAACCACTGCCGTTAAACAAGGTTGATAATAGGGTTGCTCTTTGAAATGGCTTAACATTACATGCTAACCATGCCGTAGTCTGCTCCTTGTATCAGATTGCAGGAATGTGGAAACTTACCTCTAATTTCCAGGAGCTGAACTTCCACTGACACAATGTGAAGCTGACTATAAGTGAATCATAAACCCTATCTCGTGTTTGCATTTGGGAAAAAAAAAAAGCTCCTACCAGAGGTAGAGTTTGTGTTACGGGTGTCAGAGCAGTTTTTCGGTGCTTTTGAAACGATTCAGACAACCTTCAGTTGACCTCTTTCATAGGCAGCCATTAAATAGATTGTGTGCTTTTCCTGATGGAAAATAAGCACATACAGCTTATTAGGGTCAAGTGAACTAATTTTAGACCAGCAGGGTCCACCAGTCATGCAACTAACATTTGGAGAGCGATATGGTAATTTAAGTACCAGCATTTAAGGTCCTGGAGTCTTGTTTGGGACTGAAAACTTGTTATTTGAGAAGAAACTCCTTATTCTGCTTCCTGTCTTTTCATCTCTCTGAAATTGAAAGGGTTTGAGGAAGTTAAGGGATTAGTAAGCCTAAAAGTAGTCAAGAAGGCCAGTCGGAGTTAAAAAAAAAAAAAAAAAAGGCTTCCTTTCCAGAGCCAGGTTGGTGGGTCACAAGTTCAAGGGGACTTTCCTTTTTCTCTCAACAGTAGCCATGACTAATGACCGCAAGAGAAGTTGGAAGCTGGTGGAGACACAGTCCAGATCTTCATCTTGTTGTACTGTTATCTGTTGACTGTTAGACATCCTTCAGTTTTGAATTGGGTATGTGTGGGGGAGACACACAGATACAGTTTAACTTAAAGATTAACTTTCGTAATCCCAAAGATCTGAGGTCAGTGCTCCATGTGTTCTAAATGAGCTAAATCAGAACTGCACTATAGTTTTTTTTGTTTGTTTGTTTGTTTGTTTTTTAACAAAGGGTACTTGTACCCCCTGTGGTACATCTGCAGTTGTTGGAAAGCTTCTGGAGTCAGCAGTAACACCTGAACGCCATAAGCTGAGAAGGGTTACATGAAAACTAATAAGCAATTGAGCAGAGAAGTTAAAACAGTTCACTAAAAGTGATGTTTGAAATGGATAAACGTAATGAAAAACAGTTCAAATAGCTAAAAATTATGGATGAACAGCTACAATCGTGAGCTAAAAATAATTGTTAGTAATTGTTGAAATAACTGAGTAATGCTTGAGTGGTTGAAATATGGTGAGGAAGAGGTTTCTAACACAGGGCAGTCAAGAAATATTTGAAAAATAAGGTTGTGATGGACCTAACGTCAGAGTGGGACATGAATTATTAGCGTTTATAAGTAATCTTCACGCTTGTCTGTCAGGTTTTACAGTGAGCTTTTTAGTTTCTGGAGGGGAGTGAAATCATAGACATTTTATAAGGAATATATTTTCTCTGCTTAATTCTGTTGAAAAGTTTTCATAGCTGTTGTGCTGACGCAGCTCTCTGTGTTAGCTGTTGGATTTTGCAATTCATATTTTGACAACAATACATATTCCCTTGAAGCACGAGAGCAGTGACATTCATGGATGAGGCTGATTGTAAAATTGTGGTTCAATTTCCATTTTTCCCTTGGACAGTGGACCCAGTGTTCCATGAATTAGCATTTTATGTATTGATTTATTCATTGTCATGCATAGTAATAAGAATCTTGGATCGAAAATTGTTTGTCTTTGCCAGACGTTTCCACAAAAATGTACTTGTAAAGTAACAAATGATTGTACAGTAGAAAGCCAGCTTTTGTACAGCTTTAGCTCTTTTGACCTGGATCCCAAAGGGTTGCCAGGTTTAATAAACTCATCCATCCATGTTGTGGGATTAAATGGACTATATTAAATCTGTTTTGACTAAATCTTCCTAAGTCCTTGGAACACTTGTAAAGACAGTGATCATTAGATTTTTGAGAAATATTCTGAATATTTTAGTCAACCAAACTCCAACCTCCAATTTCAGAACCCTAGTGGGAGCCACATTCAGATGGCTCAATATGCTGTATATCCTGCACAGCTCATAGATTAATTCTGATATTGAAATTTTAAGAAAACTCAAAGCGGAGGAGAGAAAAGTAGAATACAGTAAACTTTATTGTTCCTAAGGGGAAATTTGTCTCCTGCAAATCTGTCTTGTGTTACTGTTACGTCATGATGGAACCCGACAATCATGACCAAACCATTGTCATACAGAATCCATTTCAAACTGGGAACTGAAAGCAAAGTCTATTTCCCAGTAAACAAAAGAAAATTGCTTGGTGAAGCCTTCTCCAAAATGGCTGCAGAACATTTCAAATCATTCAAAGACATTTTTGTCCTTTGGGGCACCTTCTACCCTTGGCGTATAATTCACCATAACTGAACCAAAGACCAGCAAAACAATTTGATGTCAGTGCCTGAAAACATTGGCATCGGAGGTATTGTTCCGCTATGACATTTCTCCCAAACATTCATGTTGGACATTATATTTTTATGACTCATATGTAAACAGTAAGCTCGGCATGTGGTGCTTTTGGTATGCGTGAAATAGGCTGGTTGTTTACAATTTAGCATGACAGCAAGGGAAAATAATTTTGAAATTAGCCGGGGAAAATCACGAATCATGAAATGGGAAGTCCTTCTGGATTTGGCACGGAGTCGATCTGAATCAGCAGGTGTTGCATGGTCATCACAAAGTGCAGCCTCTTACATTCAAAATGTGGGATTTTAAGTTGTTTCAGTGATGCACGCACTAGTCTTTCACAAATCATGATCAAACAAAAACGATGAGATGATTTGATTTCACTACACATTTTAACATGGGACAATGCAAACCAGGTGATTATAAATCTCACATGCAGAAAACATGTGAATTCATTCATTTACCCCAGAAAGGTGCAGTTGAGTTTGGTGAGAACTCTGAAGCCAGTTCTCTTCAAACCTGATTTACGTTGGAGGTTGGAGCTGGTACCCAGTTTGTTATTTTTGGCCCAACTTTTATTCCAAGGAATAGCTGTATTTCTTTGTGAGAAAAGCATTGAGTGGTCTGATTATGTATATCAAGCTCTGAAACAATGCTGGTATTGTAAATGAGTCAGGCTGGGGCTGGTTGATTGATTTACAGGAAAAAGAGAAATAGAGGTGCAGCTCTGTTTGCTCTTCAAGGCCAATCAATATTTTATGGATGATGGGTAGTGGTAAAATGCGATTTTGTCTTTAATGCATGAAGTATAAACACAAAGTTTATTATGTCAAGCAATGCGTAACTTGAAATAATGTTGTAATGAACAACATGAGCAAAAGTATTCAAAAACAATACAGCCATTGCTTGAAAACAGCATGTTTCCCAATACTGCCAATTACATGGGGCTCTTTTCTGCCAAATGGCATTAAAACGACTACTACTATCAATATTTTGGCCAAAAAAACATTCTGTGGGATTGTAAAAAAAAATCCCATGTTGTTCAACTATTTCTGAAACTACAAAAATGAATAAAGGCTTGGAAGCATTGTGCTGATGGTTTCATGCTGCTCCTACAACTAACTCGGTGCCGTTCACATCACGGTCTATTAGCATCATATTAACAGATACAATGAAAGCGTTGGAAAAGTCAGATGGTTCACTGTGTTTGAGCAGCGTGTCAGCTTTTTTGTGATGATTCCAAAAACAGAAAACGTTCACATGAAGGACATCAACTGGTGATAGCAGTATGACAGTCTTGCAAACTCACTGGCCAAAATTATTATGTATTCTATATACTATTTGCAGCGTGATGCACAGTGATCCATAGGTAAATTCCATTTCTAACTTTGAATGTAGCCATTTATGTAATTATTATTATACATCATGTTTATATTTTCCTGTGTTAAATTTGAGCTGCATATGTGTTTTTAAAGACGACTAAGAATCTCTAGATATGGTAGCAGCTAATGGTGGCTTAATGGCTTAATGATTTGAGCTGAATGCTAACATCAGTGTGCTAACATGCTCACAATGACAATGCTAACAGGCTGATGTTTCACAGTTATTTTTTCCCATCTTCATCATCTCAGTTTTGCGTGTTAGCGTGCTAAAATTTGCTAATTAGCTATAAAAACAAGTTTCAGCTAAAGCTAATGAGAATGTTGTTACTTTTGCACTTTTGGAGAGTTTTGGACAAATTAAAACGTTGACCTGATGAAGACACTAGTTAAGGAACCATCAACCAAAGTTGCCACAGTATGTCTGTACCATGTGTCATCGGAACCCATCCATTTTTGCTTAAAACCATAGTTGTAAAGCTTGTGGTGGTAGAGGAAAAGTCAAGGAATCACCAAGCTGGAATCATCCTCTGGGGACCACATTTGTCTGTACAAAGTGTCATAACAATCTATCCTATAGTTGTTGAGATATTTCAATTGGGACCACAGTGGTGGGCTGACCGACCAACATGGCCATTCACAGAGAAAAAGGAAGTCAAACAGCACTTGTACTGATGCCTTTTCTCTCTGGCCCAGCACTATAAAGTGGCTTTCTGCTGCTTCCTTTCCAAAATACAAAAGCCACCAAATAACACAACGTAAAAACACAATACACAACACCACAGGGTCCATTTTGTTATGTCTGACCAAAAAACTTTGTCTGACCAAACATTTGAATGAACATCAAGTTCACTTTGATTTATTTCACTTTCAGACTCGGGAGTTGTTGAAAAGGTTGAAAAGGTTTCAACAGATTGTTCACTGCTGC
Organism: Chaetodon auriga; assembly: GCF_051107435.1. NCBI lineage: Eukaryota > Metazoa > Chordata > Actinopteri > Chaetodontiformes > Chaetodontidae > Chaetodon > Chaetodon auriga. The sequence goes on along the minus strand of NC_135097.1, from coordinate 11,046,214 downwards.
TGACCCTCATCGTGAAACTGCATGCCACATTTTTTTCTGAAGCCACTGTTCCATGACCGTACTTGGGATGCTGTGAGAAACATGCAGGCCAACACAATGTTTTTGAGCAAGAACGATGTTTCGCCCTGACAGACGGCTGAAGATCTCTCAGCACTTCAGCACCCTGTTTGAGTCTGTTCCATTTCGTTTATGACCAGAGGTCTTACAACATTCGCTGACTTTTTGTCTTAATTGATTAAAAAAAACATGTTTTCTCTGCTCCTGACAGACTTAGTTAAGTTATTCTTTCACTTTAGTTTCATAAACTGAAACGTTATCTCATTTTTGTTGGCATTCTTTGGACCTCGTTTTAGTGTTACTGGTACAGCTGGGCTGTGTGGGAATCTGTCCTTACATACTGTAATCAGAATGAAAAATATTAAGATGAATATTGTGAATTATGATGATATCTGAAAATAATGTAGGTTATTTTGTCTGCATCGCCAGATCCCATGTGGGAAGTGTTTTCTCAGCAGCTGTCAAAAATATACCACTGAAATCAGGAGGATGTCGTTTTGTAGCGTAAAATATTCCTCTCAGAGGTGTCAAGTGTCATTTCAAAGTGAGTAATAATGAAGCGGCTGCCAAGTGCAGTAAACCCCCTTCTGTTTCTTTTAAAACCTTAAAAAACAAATCTATGGAGAAACCAGGGTTGATGTGAACCATAGTAAAGTGAGAGTCAAACTCCACCTGTGGTTACATACTTTAAACTGTGCCTGGACCCTTCACTGGCAGCGCCTGACATTATCCTGGAAAATGTCCAGAGGGAGCAGAGTTGGAGGCTGAAATGGAGCCAAACATTGGGATCAAATTGAGGACTAAGCATCATACAAAGAGCTGTGCAACATAATCCTTCATTTTGCACATCAGCAACACATCTGGAGTGTCCTAATTCAGCACAACACGGTTTAAAAGGCATTGCTCTTTTTTATTTCACTCTTTAGTTTGTTACTTTAATTCCTCTTCCTTCTGGAGGGATGCATTCACAGAAGCAACAGAGTGTAGGAGGACTAAGGGAAGGCTGATTAGATGACTTGCTGTTCCATAAAGAAGGGTTGGAGGTTGGTGGTCAGATCAGGTTATTACCTCCACCAAGGTTTTCAGGTCTGTTTGTTTTTCAGCAGGATTATGGAAAAACTACCGGCCTGATTTTCATGAAGCTTGGTGGAAGGGTTTAGCATGGGCCAAGAAGAACCCATGAGAGTATAGGATGGATCCAATTCAGTGGAACAATACCTCAAAGTTCAGCAGTGACAAAACATTTGTCAAAACATAATGACTCCACATCACAATCCACATGCATGGGCACCAGTTATCCTCTGGGGTAGCCGACACACATAGTTACTCAGACTCCATACAGAAAGCAGTTGTAGCTAAAGTTAAGCTATTGAAATGTAAATGCACATCATGCTACTAGCTATACTCTTACTCACATCCAAATATAAGAATTTGAATAGTTTTGGAAACATATTCAGACATATGTAGTAGTTGTACTTGCAGATTTGCATTGTGGAAATGTAAACTGTTGGCCGAGGCACAGGTCTGCACTCTCAGAGAGCTCTAGTTTAGAGTATAATGAGTCCGGTTGTTTTGTATTTTAAGTCTTGTATTTTTTAAAAAGCGCATTGTCACAAAGTTAGCACTTGGAGCAACATTTGACACGAAGGCAATTAATGTCCAGCTATGTTCATTCAAAAACTTTTACAAACCCCATTACAGTACTGTTATTGTCTTGAACCTCTAACATGATGACAAAATGCTCATTTTTTGGTGGTCTTGGGGTCAAAAGAGTTTTCAAAGTTATTTGCATAATAGCTCTTCGCAGTATTGTTGCCGCCTGAAATTTGATCTGGATTTTTTTCTGTGATTCAGAGCCAGGCTGGCAAGATATTTTCCCCTTGGTTCCATTGACTTCCAATCATTTTCCTGACAGCCCTTTTAATGTCGAGTGGAAAGAGCAAGTTTTCCTCAAGTCATCCTCAAATGTGGAGAGTTCCCATGTACTGCTGTGTACTCATAAGAACTCAATGTTTAATTTCCAGCTTGTCTAAAAGTCATAGCTTTACCCTTTGGCTAAATTGTGAATGCATATAGGTTTTTGGCCAGAGAGTAAACAAAATGCCTGAAAATGTATTTCCAACCAACGTCAGGAAAAGACTGCGTTTATTGGTGGGAGGAGGAGGTCATTTTGGAGGAGATGCTCCCAATTTCCAAACGAACTGCATACAATACGACCCTGTCGGGTCTTCAACATGTAAAACCTGACAAAGCGTGTAATTGTTTTACTCCTCCAGACTTTAGCTGACTGATAGTGTTGACAGGAAAATGGCAAACAGGAAATCGCTGTCTAGATAAACAAATTAAAAACCAGGGCATCCGTGCTGAAAGGAAAAAACAGAAAAAAGGAAAAAGAAACAGGGATGTCAGCATAACATGCGCTTTTGTGGTAAGACAGTGTACGTTTCCTTTTTCCACCTCAGCTTATGTATAAATAGAGCCTAAATACTTAATGAACCTTGAGATTTTGAAGTGTTTGTAGTCCAAAGGCAATATTTTTCGGTGGCTCTTCCTCATCCTGCTGCAGTGTGGTTTGACTGTACTTGAAGAATATGAAACTTATACAAACAAAAAGACAATCAAATTACTGACTAAAATGTATTATATTCTTCTATTCTGCAGGACCTCCGGGAAAGCGAGGAAGAAGAGGCCGCAATGGAGAACCTGGTATGTACATTTGTGTGTGTGTGTGCGTGTGTGTGTGGCATAAGATCTCTGACGTCTCAATCCAGAAACGTTGAAGGAATAATTCAGACGGACATCAGCAAATCATACTGCACTTACAATCATGTAAAAGTACACTGTATATCTTTGGAGGCCAAAATAGGTTATAGATGTGTAATTTGTGGCCTGGTGGTTTCAGTGTTCACTCGGATTGTTTCAGCTTCAGTCGCTATAGAAACACTAGATTTTCACAGTCAAACTGGGAGACAGTAGTTCAAGACAGTAACCGTGATGCACAAACTTGTGGAAGCTGATGGCGTCCTCGTCTACATTTTGAGACACTCTAACCCTCCTATGTTGATCCCAGACATGATGCACTTCTGTTCAGCTCCAGCGTAATAGCCCACGCTTGCCTGGCTTCCACAAAATCAGCAACAAGTTGTCGTAATGCATTCAGGTTTCTCCAATCTCCCCTCCCTCCTCCCTCACACTCTCTCCTGAGCTGACTCAACAAAGCCGGCCAAGCCGAGGCCTGGAGTATCTAGGAAAAGGACATGTTGTGCGGTGAGGCTCCCACAGACGGAACGTGTCGCCACAAATTGAATTCACAGCGAGAACATGCACTTGGCAGGAAGCTGCATCCACACTCCGCTCACCTGATTGTGAAAGTGATAATGGCCTCTGGAGTGTGCCGTCGAGCCTGCGTTTGGGAGCAGCAGAGCACGGCCAACGCTTTGGTACAAAACTACCTCCCTTCTGAGAAGAAATTAAAGAGACAGGGCAAAGCAAGGTCCCAATTTTAAGTGAGGTAGAGTAATAAGGGAGCGGTTTGGTTTCACAGCCTGAGAAACAAACAGTGTGTCTGTGAGGGGAGAAAAACCACCACTAAATCCAGCCACTAGGTTTTAAAGTCACAGGAATCAAACCTAATCGCTTCAGATCTGTTATTTGAGTATCAAAGATTCTATTGCTTCCTTCATTTTTTTGGGATTTTGCCATATTCATTTGGAGGCCTGTTGTGGCCATGTTGTGCATTTTAAGACGCGGATCAGTGCGGTTTGGCTCTCTGCCTTTTCTTTTTTCTAATTTACAGAACACTGCACTCGTCCAGTGGATGACGTGAAAGCCAAGGAAGATGGAAAAAAAAAAGAGAGAAATCAAAGAGACAACAGTTCAATGTTCTGGTTTGCTGCAGATCTGAAACACCGCCAGCCTTTGTTTATGCAGTGTTTAACTTTCCAATAAACATCCACCGTGCCAGCGTATTTAAAATGGCACCATTGTGAAAAGACAGGGTTTTTTTTTCTCTTTCTGCTCAGCCAGAGCAAATGTGGTGGCTTCCTCTTGACAAATCAATTGGAAACAACCAAGCAATCATACCCACTCACAATGTCTGGACTGGAGTGGCACAGTGGTGTGTTCAGGGCAGACAATTGGGAAAAATTGGGATGACAGGCCATACTATTCTGTACAAGAGTCCAGTACTAAACTTGGCTGATGTCAAATCAGACAGATTTGGCTCAAGTTTGTGTATCTAACATGCTGCCTCACCTGCCAGGGAGTCTGTTTTATGCTCTTTGTGAACAATGAAGCGAAGCAGTGTTCACACCAGCCTTATATCTAAATGTTTACTGGTTATTGAGGAGCTTCCACAAAAGCATTCATGTCATTTAAATGGCTCTACAAAAACAGTGCTTTAGAGGTCCTTATGTGGAGAAAGTCATTTAACATTTTGGCACTTTAAATGCTTTAAAAGTGATTCTGCATATTAGCATGCAATTATAGCTCAGTTATTTCTGCTACATTTACTGTTTAGATATAACAGCGAGCATAAACAAGTGGAAACTATATTCTGTGCGAAGCATTCAAAACAAATAAATTTGATGGCACCATAGCTGTGTCATTGGAGCCCAGTGTCAAACTCTATGTACCCGTTCCACAGGAGAAAAAGTGAAAAAAAATGTCTGGGAGACATTATTTATACGACTGAAAAATGCAGCCCTTGACGAGCACAGACGCGCTGCATTCTGCACTGTAAGCCTTCTGCAAATCCAATTTCCCTCTTTTAAGTTCTCAACACTGGTGGATGTTGAAGGGAAGCATATTTAATTCATGATTCGCTTTAACCAAAAGTAACTAAGCCACAGCAAGTTTCCCACAAATTCATGCTGAGGTGTTTTGCAGTTTACTCATCTGCAAAGGCTTGGGGAAGCTTTTGCCCAGACTTGGCTGCAACTGACAGAGAGAACAAATAGGAAAAAGACATGGTGATATTTACCTGTGCGTTAAAAATGAATGGGATCCTTCATTAGGACCTCTTGTTTGTTTACCGGTAACATATGGAAAGGGAAAGTGTGGCATGACAGTTTAGGATGAAAAAGGTTTTGTAGCAGTGAAAGCCACACTCTGAAACTGCTCTAGCAGGTGGTCAGTGCTGGAAAGTGTTCGAAGTTTCCTCCTGTGTTTTCCTTATGTGAATAATCAGTACTTTTTACTCGTGAACCTGCGTTCACAAAAGCAGGAATTGATGCTTAAATTATGCCGGTTGAGTAATTTAACCTTCCAGTGGTGCATCAGTGTCAAGTATGAAGAAAAGTAGCTCTTTCTCTGCAACAAATACCTGACTCTTCTTGAGAGACATGACTTTGAAAGCACCATTGCAGCCTCTCTGCAAGCTCTCTGTCACTGTAGAGCATAATAACAACTTCCATCATCATGTGAGCAATCACATAACCTTTACAATCTCTGGTGACTCTGGTTAGGAAAAGCAGGATGGTGACAAACAGTGGAGGAAATGACTCGAGGTGCCAGCATGGAACAGAAAGTGTAACTCAGCCTGAGTGACTGAAAGAAACTGGAGCTTTGAGGGTGGATTATCCAACATTGTGTCACAGACTATTTAATTTTACATGGATTATATTGCAGTAAATAATGTTTTTAGTCTAACTAAGGCCATTAAATGTAAGAATTTGAAAGCTTATACCTTTGAGGTGTGCTGTGTACCACATTGCATGTTTTTATCACAGAATTTCTTTGATTTTTCCATAATTGCTAGTTGAAAATTTGGTGCTGAACGGTTCAACACAGTGGGACATGTCAAAAAGCACACAGCGGAGCAGGTTTATTAAAAGCTAAGTGGTCTACTGTAACTCAACGATCCATAAAACAACGCTACAGAAGTGCAGCCCAGCGAGCCTCAAACACACGGCTCCTTAAATGCTCCAGCTGCTGGAGCGATTTGCACTTTTCCCTGGTCATGAAGAAGAACAGTTCAAGGACATAGGACTTGTAAAGAAGAAATTATGCTTTTTTTCAGGGTTAAAGCAGCTGGGTACCTTTTTAATAAGAACCTAAAGACCTAAAATGATTTGCAGGGTTGTGGGGAGCCCTGAACTGCATTGGCACACAGTCCTTTGAGCAGCAGTAATTGGCAAAAAGACGAGTGTCACCTCACAAAAACGTGGGGGGATTTTTTTTAACAAGCGTGCAACCCCCTTGTAGTTGTGAAATTAGAGCCACTTACAAATGTAAAATGCAATCGCTAGGCCTGGTGGTCATTGTTGGCCCAACTGCTTAGAAAACAGATAGGACTCTTCTGCTCAATGTTATTGTTCTATGTCAAAGGTAGAAATGCAGGTGGGTTATGCTGATGTCGAATGTCTGTCTGTTTTGCATAGCCATTGAATGCATCTTGGAAGAGCTGCATCTTCATGAAATGTTCCTTCCCAAAGAAATAATTCTCAGCAAGAGTCTAATTTCCCCTCTTAGTTATTTGGATATGTGGTTTTAGTGGAACACTGATGATCTGAGTCTGTTTGATCTCTGATTGAAAACACACTAACCAAGTAATTTTTTCCTTTCTTTTTCAGGACCTCCTGTAAGTATGCCTGCTTCACATCTTCTCCAACTGTGATAGCCACGTGAAGGTAAAACGTCAGTAAAACATGACTACATGATACAGTCCAACTAATATTTATTCACTGTTTGACGTCAAGGGCAATTTACATAAAAGGGAAATATTGGCATAAAACCACAGGTTCACATTAACAGATTAAACCTTTTGGGGAGCTTGTTCTCTTGCTGAGAGTTAGATGAGAAAGATTGGTACCACTCTCGTGTCTGTTTGCTTAACATGAAGCTACAGCCGCTTAGCAGCTGCTTAGCTTAGCATAGCATAAGCACAGGAAACATGGAGAAAAAGCTGACCTGGCTCTGTCCAAAGGTAACAAAATCAGGCACCTCGACAGCACTTTGGACTTTGCTGGGCTTTGTTTTTTGTATGACTCAAACAAATGAGATATCATGTGTTAATGAGTGAGCTGAGGAGGCGCTGGGAATTGAATTTGATTACCTTTGGATGCAACCAAACTAACAGTTTCCCCTTTTTACAGTCTTTATGCTAAACAAAGTTTTGGTTTGGTATACAGACAGTGCAAGAAATTAAGAAGCATATTTCCGAAAATGCTGAACTATTCCTTTAAGTATGATGAAAGCGTTGAACAGTGAGTATGTTAAAAGCTGTCACGCACATGAGAAAGCATTAAACTGTGATTTGATGTAAAAGACATCTGATTATGACAAATTTGCTACCAGAAATCTCAGTCGTACCCCACAGTCTGACTCTATTATTAAAATAATCTCTTCATCCCTGCGTTCCCCTAATTTGGACCCCTTTCCCTGTCATTTGGGCAGTCTGGTTTGTAATATCCCTGCTACCAGCCTCCATCCCTGCCAGCACCCTGTACCCGAACACATTATCTCACCTCATTACACTGCCGGGTGATCACAGATTCACTCCCCTGAACAGATGGAAAACTTCAGAGTCTCCCCAAAGATGAAGACAGACCCATACATACATAAGCACCGGGGGTATGTGACAGTTTGCTGTATAACCGGGTCAAGCGGGTGCCATATTTGTGTGCTCTGTTAAAATTATTTATAGTCCAGAGGCAAGTGTGACTGAATAGGTATAATAGCGTGTGCCGACTGAGCTGTAAAAGTTGTAAGTTAATCCTCAGCGCCTTCTCAGACACTCGCTCCTGGGGTTCTGGGACGTAAGTAAGTGCAGGTGGTCTCTCTTCTCAGCCTCACTCAGCAGGCCTTATGTCTGACAAATAAAATCATCCTGTGAGATGTCTCAAGAGCTGGCTGAAGCCCATGAAGTGTCCCTGAAATGTTGGATTTTCTAGCAAATGTATGAGAAGACTGTACTTTTGGGATTGTTCCTTTGGGTGTGACGTAGTAATTCCAGTGCACAAACAGTAAGTACCTGACAAGGTTCCAGTTGTGGCCTGCAAATCACTCTCTGATGAAGTCACTGTAGGTAGCAGAAGGTGCTGTAAATATTTGGTATGGGTCCTAGTTTTACTGTAGCAACCAGGTTTTAGTAGCGCTAAACAAACAACAAAAAAAAAAGCGCTATAATTTACAGTGCAGACCAAAAACAGTGAAGTCTGGATGACTGACTGCATTTCTAAAAACAGTCAAGGCTTTAAAAAATGCAATGATCTGACAATGACTCACCCACTGGTCACCAAATCTGTTTCCGAAATAAAAAGATCCCGTGCCAGTTTCTTAAAAAGGAGACAGTAGTAAGTGATCTCATGTGGTTTCTCATTTGGTATGCCCACCCGGGGGATGGCAGGGGACACGTCGCTATGAATATTCAACAGCTCCCTCCATAACTCTGGGAACACTGTGTAAATTGTACACAGCCCTCAGAGCCAAACAAACCAACCACTGCTGAAGCCATTAAAAGATCCCTGTGACTTAATCGCTCCTCAGTCGCTGATGAACGGACTGGGACCTGTGGTTGCGGAGGCAGAAAGAGAATAGGTCTCCTCAATCAAAACTCATCAAGAAAGATCCTCATTCACGGCTCGTGATCAGCATTTAGACATGGAAAAGTGATTTGCTTTGTTTTCATTTCCTTTCTTTTTCCGCCGTTTGGGCTTTTGTGTCAGTTTTGCACGGGATCAGCGGGTCAGTTGTCAAGCATGTTTAGTTGGATATCTCTTCCATGTCCTCCAGACAGATTGGAAAAATATTAAGAGAGACACGTTACAGATATGGGTCGAGGTGATTTTCAACTCCTGCAGTATTTACAAAAGGACTATTATGCCTCTTGTTGCCACTAAAACCAGAAAATGTTTTTTACTTTACATCAAGGCCGGTAAAGTTCATGACATGACAGCTCATGTGTTCGCTTCTCATTTTTTTTATCTTCTGTCCTCATCTTTCTGCAGCTCTTCAAGGGCTGTCCGTGTCAAAACATAAACCCCAAGCACCCACCACTGTGTGTGCACACCATTTAGCACCAATCAAGCATAAAACACCATCCCTGAGGTTGCACTCGAGTACCCACTAACACCACCCTCCGTCTGTACTTTTGTAGCACAGACTGTATGCCATACTAAATTAAAATTATACAGACAGAGAAAGAAACTAGCCTGCTTTGAAATCTGGTTAAAAGGAAGGGGAAATATTTGAAAATGATACAATGTTGGAAATATCAAACCCACTTCAGCCCGCTGAGCATGCCTCTGCACCACACTGGAGTCTCAAGCCAGGCCAAGTTATAGTACAGCACATGAGCCCCTGCAAGAGTTCAGTCATGTAGCAATGAGGTAAATAAAGCCGAACGTGTCCGTATCCGTATTTGACAAGTTGTTTCCACCTCCCTGCCTCATCAGCTGAGATTCCAGCGACGCAGGTTGAGGATGATCTGTCACAACGTATGAATTATGCAGCCGCATCACAGGGATTAGAGGCAATGCTGGGGTGAAGCAGAGGAGCCTGGGCGCCCTCAACCCTTCATCCTTCATCTTTCATGCGCCGCAGCTCTGCAGCTGTTAATAAAACATATTCGCGCTGGACTTTGATCACTTTTGCCCGACCGAAGTGGAGAAGGTGCCAGGTTATCTTACATCAGAGTCTAGTTAGGGCTGAGGAAGGCTCCTGTTTGCCCCGTTATTGTGTTAATTTACAGTTTTTGCTGTGTTGCATTTTGAGTTTGAGACAGAAAAAGCCCATTTCACATCAGAGTACATGTGAAACTGTGCCCTCTGTATGTGTTGCGCATCAGAAGGCACAGACACAGAGCGTTTGGCACTGAGAGCTGCAGCTGGATCTATCTGACATGACAGCGTTTATTTGGGCTCATGAGGGCACTGGTGCCTGAGGAGGCCGACTGCCACTGGATGTGACAACATTAAGAGTTTGACCTTTTTTAGATGTCAGGGCTGCGCTCACGCTGTGCACATCAGCAGCACTTGTCTTTCAGCAATTGACGAGAGGCAGTGCCCGGGCCAACCACGAGGTTTACTCACAGTGATTTGAAGCAGTCAATACTGCTCTTTGGCAGGGCTGAGCAGACTGAATACTCGCTGACTGTCACTACCTTAGAGTGGTAGGAGGATTACAGTATGAATGCGATGCTCACAGTTCAAAAAAAAAAAAAAAGCTTGACAGCTTTTTGATCGAGAGGAATTTTCCTCCAACTCATAACATCAAGTGATGAGAAATGTAGACCTGCCACACTGTGGTCCTAATTGAATGAACAGAAGAAGTCAAAGAAATACTTTTCCAACTGGAACATTGTACCTTATTCAACATCTCATATCCACGACAAGAATTTTGTGGGTCCGAAATTTGCTTACGTATTGTGCAGAAAGAAATGTTGGCTCGGATGTTTGGCTTTCTATGCCCACAATTGGGTTGAAGCTCTTTAAATGTTTCCTCGGGAATGACGAGACCATCCCTGACCGAGATTGTGAATCTTCCTCATGTCCGATTTGCATCTTGACGCCGTACATACACCATCTCTCACCTCGACCCAGTCGCACTATCCCTTTCAATTTCCTCTGTTCATGGCGTCCCTGCTCCCGCCAGAGCATCCAACACATGCACACTCACAAACACATACACCCTCACAAACACATACACACACATTAAAGTCATTTTATGCCGGCTAATTGTGATACACTGTGGATATGGGAACCAGATGCCATTCCCAAGTCAGTTTTCCAGTGTGGTTTTCCTATCCCTGCCTAACCTCTGCGTCCAGATTCCCCCGACGAGCACCAGCCACTTGTGGTCGTCTGTTCCTGCCCATTCTGCTCTGATTACTCACATCCCTGTCCTCCATTAGTTTCCCGCCTCGAAAAAAAAGTTGCCCCAGGGCTGACGGTAATATGATTGAGGGTTCTCCTGTAGAACTAACAAATGGAGGTGTATGTATAGATATATGTTTTTACTGGATGTCTTTTGCTCTCTTCCAGGTTTGCGCATATCTGGAGTTGAGTCACTTCCAGTGATGCCCAAATGCTTTCAGCTGCAAATGGCTAAATGTACATTTTGCAGTCGCCTTGCCACTATCTCCACTCTGGCACTGGTGCAATTGATTATATTTGTGTACCCTGATGGGACATTTCACCTTTTCTGGATGGAGAATTTATGGGAAATGCTGGGAGAGAATGAATGCTACAATTTTTTTCTTCCATAGAGCAAAAAGAATGACTTCTAAAAACACCTCATTGCCGTTATGTGCTGGACGTGTTAATTAGTGTGCTTTAGATGTGCTGCTAGGCGTGCTTTGCTACCTTAGTACAGAGCCAGACTAGTCATTTCCTCTTACTACTGTTGATTAAGATAAGCTAACAGGCTGCTGGCTGTAGTTAGCGTATAAACATGATAGCCATATCAAACTTCTCATCTAACTCTCAGCGAAAAAAAAGCGAATGAATGTTGAATTTTTCCTTTAAATCAGCTTAAACTTAATCCAGACTGTTGCAACACCAAGAACTTCTTTCACTTTCAATGCATGGCAAACACGATGCATCACTTTGCTGTGTGAAGTGCGTAAGTCCTTTCAAACCCTTTACTTTGGCCCTCCTCCCACTTTTGTGGTGAGCAGCACTCCTCACCTGCCCCCCTTTCACTTACTCATTCCCTGTCAACACTCGGTGCCTGCAGGATTGCTTTGCTTAACTTCCTGTGTACACACATGTTTATTAATATTGTGTAGCTGTGTGAGAAAACCGTATGCCTGTAAAGAAGAGGTTGTAAAAGCGGTAGTTGTTGGCCTGTGCTCTCAGAGATGCCAGTGCTCCAGGGTGAGATGATTGGATCCATGTGGCCAGCAGCTCTGGCTGCAGCAACTGCTGCCAGCCCCGTTGGCCCAGGTTCCGCAGCGAGGCTCTGAGCTCCATTTGATGGATTGATTTTCTGGACCTCGATACATTTAGCAGGTCACTGTGATGAAAACTAATACAGCCGAGTCCAGGCAGGGGTTGCAATGCACATCCCCTGTTCCTGACTTTTTGCATCTTGTTGGATTAGGTGGATTGCTTCACAAGATTGTACCAGCAGCTTGCAGCCAAACCCGCGAGAATTACTTTGCTCATGTCAACAACAGCTAAAGCAATGGATGCAAGCCAGCCCCTCGCCTCGCGCTGCAGTCAGGCGAACACTGTCAAGCTTTCATCCATCATGTTTTGAGAAAATTATAGGAGAGTAGGAATGTGAAGAATGGATATTCAGTGTCTCGACTTTTATGTGAGACAGTGTGAAATCAGGCTGACAGGAGTTTCAGCTTGTACGTTGGTGTGACCTCTGCCTGGATATTTAGTGTGTGATAGCAGGTTGGACTATTTCGCTTTGTTGACAGCAGCCCTTTGAAAGCAGGACATTCTCCTGTGAATAACAATCGAAATACATTTATGTATTTCAGTGACTGCGTCAAACAGATGCATAATCACAAATCTAATACCAAAATCAGCTCCATGCTTAACAACAGCTGAGGACGAGCTCTGCAGATCTGCATAAATAATAGTAATTATGAGTTGAGCAAGAAAGTTCATTCCTGATTTTGAAAATAGTTTGACAAAGTGATGTGAACTTTAGGGTGTCCTGTGGAGTTTACTCGGTAAACAAACAGAATTCTGCTTGTTTTATTCAGTAGGCATTGCTACGGGCACATTATTTATGCTTATTTGCGGGTTACCATCACCATCTTTTGGATCAGCAGAACAGCGTGAAATAGGCAGCAGGAAATTAGATTGCATTCTCGACTTGCACCTCGCATTTGGTGTTAAACACAAACAAAACATGAACACACTCCTAAAACTTACTCTATGCTATACCTGCAAAGTTCATCTAGCTTTCGTCTGCACGTCAAGGATAGCACCACCTCTGATCACACGCCAGGTGTTTCACAGTCATGTCATGGGATGGCAACTGAGCCATCTCAAACTTATTATTCTGCCATGTGAATTGCATGTATTTAACAGCCAGACAAGTAAACCATGTGGAAGTTAAATAAGAGAGCACTTACCACCCTGCCTAACCCCAAAAAATCACAAAATGTACATACATACCTCATCTAACCTGGGCAATCTAAACAAATTCTAAAGAGGTATTCAGCTACTCCAATAATAGTTTTTTAAAATGTTTCATAATTGGGCCAATGAAAAGCCGCAGAGGCATTTTAGAAGCGCATAAATAATTGATGTTGCATAAAATATGAAACTAGAGAAAGTAGATCACCCACTGTAAAGTCAGAATTGGTAAATGTGTTTGAAATTATAAGGAGCTACACAAGCACAATCAGGGTGAAATAAAAACTAAATCCTGATACCACCTCTGCCGTACAGTCGAAGACAGACCAAGACTGAAGACATGAAAATCGAGTTGTGTAATATTTCCCTGGCTTGATAATCAGCATTGGAGGAGCCGTATGTGAAGTGTACCTCAGTGCCAGGATCGTTTTATTGAACATCATTTGCTCTTTCCTTGTAATATGAAGTGAAGTAACTTACATTGTCAGATTTGAATGGTAATGTTCGTGTTGCTTGCGGGTTTGGCCTCGGTTCCCTTTGCCATTTTATATTTCCCTGCAGACCTCTCCATTTTTCTCCCCCACTCTGTTTTAAAGGTGGCAGGCGTTTCCACTTTTTTTTTCATACCAACAGCTCATTCAGGCCATTGCAGGAGACAGTGGTCACGGTTTGGCATAGAATAAGCAGCTAGACATGTATCTGGATAGAGAAAAGCTTAATCCTGATCCAGTGGTCCACCATAAACTCGACAATATCATGCACACAGGATGTTCTGCTGCAAATCATCTCATGATGGAAGCCCGACATAAGTTTGCCCGGCGTTAAGCAGCAGAAGACATGAGGCTTACCATCAACCTGAAATGTGCCATTTTCAATAAGTGGATATAGTGCTTCGACTCTGGGACACATTCACATTCTGTTCATTGCCACACATTTAAAGGATGTGTTATTTTTTGGAGTCACTGATAGAGACTAATATTTAAAGAAGTTTTTTGTTCTTGCTTCAACAGTAACAATGAATACTGTCTCCGCACCAAACTCACAACCAGATACAAGATGCAAACATGTTCAGATGCAGCAAAGTTCTTTGTGCCTATAGAAATATGTGAAAGGAATAGTTTTACATTTTAGGAAATACGCTTATTGGTTTGCTTGCCGAATGTTACATGAGAAGATTAATACCTCTCTATGTACAATTTATATGCAGCTGCACCCAGTTATCTTAGCTTAGCATAAGACTGGAAGCAGGGGGATCTCTTAAGCTCACGTCAACACATTGTGTCTTATTTGTTTCATTCGCACAAAAACCAAGGTGTAAAAATAGCAAGTTGGAGGTTATGACTGTTTCTCAAGTGGGTGCAGTAACTTTCAGGGAGTCTCCACTGGATGCCTCAACTGATGAGATGTCTCCAGGGATAGTTGCATTTTTCCTCTTTTCCAGTCCTTATGCTAAGCTAAATTAACCAGCTGCTGGTAATAGTGTCATGTTTTCCTTGCAAACTTTTAATGCAACTCTCGGCAAGCATGTGAATTGTGTTTCCAAAAATGTCGAAATATTCCTTTAAATAACATTATACGTAGTTTGTCATTTTTGAGATATGCATTTGGCCATTCAATAGCGAATATAAAGGTGCTGAAGGCACTATAGAGGGATAATCATGTTCAAGAAAGTGGCTTGCTCTTGCACAGTGGGCAAGTTTGATCAAACAGAAGCAGCCTGATGAGCCATGGAGCACCTGCTGGTGGGCTGCTTTTGAAAAAGAGCCAGAGCAGAAGCAGTAAAAACATGTGAAAAGCATGCAGGCAGGTGCTGATTAGAAAACCTTCCTTGGGGCAGGCTGAAACCACAATGCTGCAGAGACTGCTTGACAAATAGACACCTGCTACAGTTCTACTGTAGTACAGTTCACTCCTTTGAAATCCTCTTTGCAGGAGAGCTATTTAATAGTATCTATAAAAGACCCTCACTGTACTTTTGGAAAAGCTCCAGTGGGTGCTGTCTGTCCAAGTGATGTGCAAATGATGGGCCGTATAATGAGCAGGTGCAGACTGTGTAGCGAAATCATTTCCACATGCTTTTACGAGCAGATGGAAGAGTAAAATGAAGGTTTTGGGCAAGACACAGTTAGATGTGTCAAGAGCAGTATTGCACTTGATCAGGATGAGTCTAAGAGTGAATGCTGAACCCTAAAGTGGAATTGCCAAGTAGTTTTCATGTGATTGATACAGACATGATAGCGATGATAGACATGATGATAGTTAGCTGAAGTAATGGATGGTAATGGTACATATAATCGATAAACAGCGGCGTTAGCTGAAACTAATGAACAGTTGAAGTAGTTAGCTGATAAATGCTGGCTTAAAGTAATGGACGGATGCTTGAAATAAATGGTGTTAAGAAAGGGGTATTTGAGTTTATGTGGGTGAAAAAGTCAGAAAGGCTTGGATCCACTGACTTTGCTCATCAAACCTATTTGTGTGTGGCATCTACTGTAGAAATCCGTTTAACACCGGTGACCCCATTTTCCTTATTAATTCCCTCACAAACAAAATATAGACATGCCCTATTATGGAAGCTCAACATGGATTTGATCAAGTTTCACTATGTTGCTGCACAATCGGGATTTAATGAAATGCCAAATCATATAAAGCAGAGTTTTCATTTCTTTCCACAAACTTATGGTGCCCGGTCATTTAGCGAAGTCATTTAGTGTGCCAACTGTTTTTATTTTCAGCGCCAGATACAATACATTACACAGGCTTGGACAAGAAAAAAAAGCTGCAGTGGGTATATTTGTGGATTTCTTTGTTGCAGCCATTCATATGCTTGCAGTAACAGCTTGTCAATAGCCCCATATTGTCCAAAGGCAATTTTCCTTCACAACAAAAACCCTGCACTGATTTTTCTCTAGCTGTCTTCTATTTTCAGGAACATGCTGGAAACTTATTTAGCCCCTCTGGAATGCCTGTACATCATTATAAAAGTAAAAGTCACATTTGATTCCAATATGTTGCCTCGGTTATTCCCCCCAAGGGAACTGCAATCGGAAACATTGTTTTCATAATGGGGCATTTTCTGTTTACAAGTGTGTCGAGGCTGTTTGTACGGCCAGTCAAGTAAGCAGCAGGTCCAACTTCCTTATATGTGTGTGGATCAAAGCTGCATTTTCCATCAGCGTCGGTGTGGGCTTGTTGAAGCGAACACAACGCACTACGCAAGCTTGCTGTGCAGGTTCACAGCCTCATGGCCGAAGCAATTTGGAGCGCAGATCCAGTTGGGAGCACGTGTGCTGCTTTACATAAACGAAAAGCTACGGATAGTTAACTATGCATCAGAAATAATGTCCATAGGCACTGAGCAGGCTTCAGCTCACCTCCCTCGGAGCAGTGTGGTAGAAATTGGCAGAGGAAAACTGCTGGACTACCTCTGGAGCGTTTCAGTTTTAGACTGTGTGATGTGTGCCAGTGCAGTGGAAGCCTGTCTGTGTCTGCAAGCCTGCTATTCTGGGTCACTGGTCCATGGACTCACAGGAGCAGCTTCCAAACGCAGGGTTTAAACTAATGTCATCAATCTATGGATTAGTGTCAGTGTACCTTTCTCTGTGGTTCTGATATCTTTGGACACAAATCATGTTTGACCAGCATTAGCCTGGAAGAGTAACCAGCTATTATTACATTTGTTCCTGGTGACAACTGAGCAATGTGTTCTTCTTCTTACCTGAGGACGTATGTGATGTGTTTTTGGCCTCGGCAAAATCAATGACAGTGCTGGAAGAGATGCGCTTTCCCAAACCCCACAAGGGACTGTAGAAGTTTCAGATTTGTTCTCAAATATTAACTTCATCTAAGAAGCAGAAGAAAGTACTTTGATCTAACAAATGCATTTGACAGATAGCTTTTCATGTGAAAAACAGATTAGTATCATATACATGGCACTGCAATCGTTCTCAATTTCTGCCGGGGCTGAAAAACATTGTTGCTAAGCGGGTGGTCAGTTAGTCACACTTCTGTCACTGATCTAATACTGATTTTTCCAAACATAGCTTTTTTCCAAAAGAGCAACCTCAGAGGAAAAGAGAGAGCCCAACTTACAGGGCTTCATCCTTCAGTTTGAAGGGTAAAAATGGTGTTTTTGAGCACAAGCTCATTAGGCTGCAGCATATGGATGCACACCTCATTGTCAAATCCTCTACTTCACCCATAATCTTTTACAGAGCCCACCCAGGAGCCCCTGCCTGCTGACTGACAGAAGTTGGACACAAAAACTGCCTCACAAAAACTGCTGTGAAAAAAGGAAAAACAAAAAAAGTGTTCCTCTTGTTTCGGGGCACATTTTTCACAAAGTGCTTGCCAATACTTGGTTGAAGATTGCTGGATTTCATCCTCTAAGTAAACACGGGCTTGATTTGGGCCTGTTTTTGGTTTTAATTGTATGTTTGTATAAGCCCTGCTGTCTACAATACATTCGGCACCAGTTCCCACTCTGTGACAGGGCATTTTAATCAAATGCTGAAACGCTGAGATGTCAAAAAGAACCCAGTGTTCGTTTCATCAAAACTCAATTTGTTAATCTTTTGATTTTTGCCTTCTCCCTCTAACTTCGTAATGTTCAGGCCTTGTTAAGCAACTCTGTTTGTTTATTGGCTAACATCACTGGTCACCCTGGTTTTACAGTTGTGGTGTATTGTATCTTACCAGTGTGCCACGGCACCAGAAGAATTACAAATAAGTCACATGATCCATAATTTGTCATTTTCTTTCCATTTATTTGTTGTAAAAAAGGCTCAACAATCTTTGTTTTTCTCTCCGTAGGGCCCTCCTGGTCCAAAGGGTGAAAAGGTGAGTAATTTAATATTTTATTTGATATATTCATTGGTATACTCTTGATCTATTTTGTTCTCCTGCTTAAAGCAATAGTTCGACATTTTGTTAAACATGCTTATTTGTTTTCTTGGCTGTAAATTGTCAAAGATTGACCCCAGTCTCATATCTGTGAGCTAGAGCCAGCAGCTGGTTAGCTTAGCTCAGCACAAAGACTGGAAGCGGAGGGAAACAACTAGCCTCTTTCTAAAGGTAACGGAATCTGTCCAGCTAAAGCAGCTGTTTCCCTCTGTGTCTGCTTCAAGGCTTTATGCTAAGCTAACAGGCTGCTGGCTCCAGGTTCATATTTCCCACGCAGACTTGGGATCAATTGTCTCATATAATTCTCAAAAGCAAATACGTTTATTTCCCTTATGCCAAACAATTCTTATAAGAAAGATGAAATTTTAGCCTTTAATATCCAGCCCATTGTATATTCTTGCAAGCCAGATAGTAAAAAAAAAAATTGTTTTTGCTCTACTTACAGTTAATTTTTCCATAAGGGGTGTCATTTTGCATTTGCAGCAATAATTTACATTCAGGTCACCCTGACCTAAGTCTCTGAGTCTGAATATTTAAATTCTCCTGTTGTTCACAAATCCACAGCACAGAACATTAATGACTGAAAGCCGGAGCTCGAGTTGGAGCCCTTAAATGCCTCGCTGAGCATTGCTCCATAAAACAGCAGTGGAGCATGCAAAATAACCACACTGTCTCTTTATATGTCTGCAGGATTTGGGGACAAATGTGCGCCCCTGCCTTTGAAAGTCTAAAACCACGAGATCCCCTGATTCACACTAAAGTTGATAAAGTCCCCGACTTCACTTGTAATGGAAACAAATGACTTTAAGTGCAGACTGCTCAAATGCTACCAGAGAAGATTTGTTCTGTTTTGCAGGCCAGCATTGACTAGATTAAGTATTCATTCATATTTTATATGAAGTGAGCAACAACTTGGGCATGAATTCACTCTGCCTAAAGGATTATTGTGCAGTAAAACACAAGTTATAAAATGAAATTGCGTGAGAGTGCTAACCAGAGGTAGAGTCAAATACAGAGAGGCTTGTCATCTGCATCAAGTCACGCTCTTTGCCAACTGATGATTTCTAGTAATGCGGTGTGTGGAATGACATTGATGATTGTCGCTGACCGAGGTCATGAATCAACAGTGCGATTGCTCATTTGGTGTCCCCTCAAAGGAGAAAATGGAACCCATAAGCATGACTTCTAAAGCCAGATTTAGATGATTGTCGAGCGTCCGTTATGACAATCGTGAATAAGCGAGTCTTGCTGATTAGATGCATGTTCATGCCTCTCATGTGAACCACTTCATCTGCAGTTTAATGAAATGAAAAACAACTGTGTGCATTCCTCCCACCCAAGATGAATACAGCGTGCATCAGTGTGGCCATTCACAACTGTTTTCCCATTAAATCCAGTTTTGGAACGAGTGCCCAGTGAAAAATTACAAAAATTCCGAGAGCTGTTTTATTTGATTTGCATTACATTGAAGTTTGTTTGAGCTAAATTCCCACCCATGTGTGATAAGTTGTTCGGCTCATTTTACTGCTGTGGCTCAATTGTCACTCCGCCAACAGGAAAACCGAGGTGCATCAAATGAGATGGGTTAAGCATGCTCAGTTATCCGATTCTAGTCAGATTAAGGTTATAATTCAGTGTCCGGCGTTTGGTTGTCCTTCGGTTGTTTCAAACAAAAGTGCACTTTTGGTTTTGTTTCACTCTAATGTGATAAACCCACAGTCTTCTACACACAGGTTGATTCGGAACCAAACATTTTCTCCTTCAGGAACGTGCTCCATCCACAGAGATTTACCCCCAAAAAAGGCAGAAAGCCAAAGATCTCTGGGGCATAAAATCTGGCCTGGCAATGCAGTTTGCCCACATTTAGCCCCCCTCACCAAACCCACCAAACCTCACACCACTGCTCTCTTTCTTTCTCTCACTCTCATACCCAATTCATGTCAGTCCATGTTATCATAAGTGATTTTACTCTCAACCACAATGAATAGTTGAGGGCTCTTGTATTATTTTTCTTTATCAATGTGTTCTGAGTTAATGCCTCAGTGATTTCGGCGCGAGTCTCAGCTTATTATTAGCACTGTTCTTGCGTCTGTGTGTGCATTCGACCCCTGCATTTCAAGACAAATTCTTTTCCTTTCCTTCCGCAGGGGGATCAAGGCGACCAGGGACCACGGGTATGCGGTTTATTCCAACTCCTTGTGATTAGCTGATGAATGTGACTGTGTGTGTCTCCCCCAGCAGAATTGTGGGCAAAAGGTTTGAGATGCATGAAATTCCGGGGATAGTGTTCTTCCCATCTGGCCAAATACAACAGGCATTTCAGCAGTGCTTATTTCTACATCAAGAATGGGCAGGCAGACGTGCAAGATACCTTGGAAGGCACAGCGTGGTATACTTCTTCTGATGCAAAGATTTCTTGCCTTCAAATTGAACATGAGTACAAGCTTTTGCACATCAGCAGAAGATATCTGCTCAATCTCAGTTATAATCAAAAGCCAACGAGCTCTGTCTCTATAATTACTTGTGATTCATTTCAATCCTTGACGTGACATGGCGTATTCAGAGCTTTAATCATTTCCAGCACTGGAGTTTGACATTTCTATAAAAGTGCTGCTTCTAAATGATCATGATGTGAGTGCTTTTCCATGCTTGACACACTCTGAAATGAATTACTCTATCTCCACCTAGCAGCCAGCGCGCCCTCATTTTTACCAAATAATCGCTTAAAAATGAACCCCCTTTGAAAAAAAACAGACTGTGACTGCACAGGTTTGTTTAAAGTAGATTGCATTAAATGGTGGGACACATGTGCACATACATACACACACTTTTCACGTCCTCTGCGTGTGCCGTCCTCTTCAAGTGGAGTCCCGTGGACTCAGAGTTACTTCAAATGCCTGTAATTGATTTCCATGAGGGCAGAGAGCACTTAGAGTTAGAGCACAAGCACAACAAAGCACAACAACGCAGAGGTTTGTCTTGTCACCAGAACACCACCCATCTCCCAAGTGGATCTGATCCCAATTCTGTATTGGCGCCAACCCAGACCTTAGCAGTTTGCCAGTTAACTTTGTCAGCTCTCCTCCGGGCCGGGTCCTGCACGTCAAAGCACCGCGTTTCTTATGATTTGGAAGTCAATACAAACGACCTTCACTGTGAAATTTGATTAGTGGTCTCAGAGTGATGCATCTTATGTTACTCATGGGCACTCCTCAAGTGACAGCCAAGTTCACAGAGGTTGTAGATCCTCCACAAGATTTACAAGTACGTTTCCAGCTCTGTGATATCCTTAGTTAATTTTTAATGATATAATAAGTATTGGATAATCATTATAGTTGCAAAAGCTGAACCGCTGCAAACTGGCAGAAAGGAAATATCTTTGCTCTCGAGCTGAGTTGACTGGAGTAAACCATGGGCAGAACTGGCCATAATTTGTACCCTTTTAGCCTCGGAAATGGAGTCATCTGTCTGTATCAGCTGGATGATTTACACTTTGCAAACAGCAGTACGGCTGACAGAGTTGTACCAGGCACCAGCCAGACCCTATTTGTCTCATAGATTAAATAAATAAACTGTCCACTACAAGAAAGCATTTCATTAACTTCCAATTACAGCAAAATTGTCCCCCTAACAGGTACAAATTAACACACAGTCACAGTCAGGTATGAAAGACTACAGGGGCATGAAAGCAGTCTAGGTCAATCATATTACCTCCCTGGGATGGCATATTGACTTTGCACATTAGATTAGTAGATAAATGTAGTGGAACAGTGTAAGAGCCCCTTAATAGATGAAGGCAAAACAGGACACGCGTTGCCTGACCTTGACTTTATGCATCTGGTTGGAAATTAAGCTCATTTCATGCCCAGCATTGACTGTGTGCGGAGAGACTATTAAACCCATATGGAGGCAAATGTATACAACATAGCATGTCAAGAATATGTCCTCCACACATCATAGTCTGCCAGATGATATCGGATCTAAACAGATTTAACTTCAAAAATCCTTTATAAAGCACAGACTGTTTGTGTTTGAATGTATATACAATATGTGTATGACTTTTAGGGTCAAATCAAAGGGTCAGGTCAAAGCCCCTCAGCCTTTGTGGCCAAAGGCCGTGTGAGAATCGCCACATGGCTGGCAGAATTTCCTCACAGACACACACTTCCTCTGCCTGTTCCCCACATGTCAGGGTCAGCCATTTGTCGGCCTGATAGGTCAAAGGCCGCACGCAGACGCCAAAGGTTAACCAAGCAACAAATAATAAATTGGCCAGTTTTGACAAACAAATGTGTGGCCACCATTTGAGCTCCACCGCTGGGATATAATTAACAGGAGTTACTGGCTAAATGTATCACAGAGATAGGTGTGTGGTCTTTTTGACGGATGGCACTAGCTACAGGTGTCAAGCAAAGGTTGGTGCATTCCTGGGTCAGTTGGAGGAAAACTTCCTGACATTTCACAAAGAATTTGCTTCTGTTTGTCCAGTACTTTACTTCTTACATCTTGGGATTTGACCAATTTGCGGTGTTCTCCCAAAATAAAGATGCTGTGATTATGTAATTTCCAGGGTTTGGACTTTTCAGTCGTGGACAAAGAAGCATGTTACACCCGAGTGTTTGCACATGAAATCAGAAGCCTTAAAATGAATTTCACTTGAGATAAATTTGATGCATCGGACTGATGCCAAATCTGAGGCTTCAAATGGATGTATTCTTCCTCTCTCAAATGTATTAAAGCCATCTGTGCACAGATTTGGTCATCCACTCCACATATAGATATTTGGAAAATGCCGCAGCCTGTACTTGTTTGGGATGTTTTGTGTGTTTGGTGTGGTCGAGGAGATGCAGTTTCTGGCCAGTGTCCTACGATGGCTGTTGCTGATTGTCCTCCTATCTGGCTTTTTGTTTACTACAGCTGCAGTCATCTTGCTGCAAGCAAATACATAGCAATAGAGCTCCTCACCAAATAACCAATATCCGTTTTGGAAGAGAAAAGCAAAACAAAGCAGTCTGTGATTGATTAGGATTCTCTGTCAACTGCCATGTTGTTATCATTCTCACACAAAGACATCAGCGTGCTGGCAATGCAGGTGAGCACTAACCCACACCGAGTCAAGCTTTTCATCTCGTTATCTCATCTCCTGCAGAGAAAGCTCTAACTACGTGGTTTTGGTTGGATAAGTGAGGTTTTCTAAAGCTTCTCTGTCGTGTCTCCCGTAGATTAAGCATCAAAATGATTATAAAAGCAAAAAAGCTCAAGCCCTTCAAAGAGTCACGTGCCAACCTGCACACGCGCCACACTACATTTTCACGCCGGCACTCCTTGTATTGTCCGCTCCCCCCCAACCACAATCCAGTACTTGTTTTCCTTCTTTGTGCTCAAGATGTTTGAGGTTGTAAATAACTTGAGAAATACTTGCACTTCAATACCAAATACACACAGCATGGCTATTGTCTGCAGTGTAATAGTATCCATTGCTCTGTTCTGCTGCAGGGCTGATTTAAATCAGCCTGCCTTGAAAGCCTTATTCTTAATGAGCCATGCTTTTTGAATTATCTTAGGAAAACCACTGGGATAGCACCAAAGCCATGTTTGGATAGGACAGATTTTATCTTAAACTTGAATATCGAGAGAGATTGATCTCTTACAGGGCATGTTTATGCTAGCGTGCCAATTTTTTTCAGAAATACTTTCATCAGTTCATTTCGGTTGGTTATTCACGGTGCAGCATTTAGATGAACATGAGAATATGAAATCACCCTACAGCCAATCAGGCGGTCTCTGCATGTTAGCATTCAAGCTAGAAACATTACACTGACCGTTCTCTGATCGCCACTTTGGCTTGTTGAGAAAACCTGCCTCGCCTAGATTACTAAACTTTGATTGGACAGTTGCTCTTTGGGAGGGGCTTTCACAGTCAGCTCATGTTTCAGTTGACATTTATACAGCAATATGACTGTAAAACACTAATCTTCGTCAAGGACCTTGTTTGACAGCGTGCAAGCAAGTGAAATGAAATAAATATGTACATTTATGTCTAAGTATGGATGATATCTCCAAAAGGAATGATTAATGATCGTGAATGACACTGAATGGAGAGCATTTATATGAATGTAACATTCAAAACCATGTTTAGCTGAAGACATGTCAATGTTTCTGGCATCTGATTAAAGCTAGCATCTAACTATAAACCCTTGTCTCCTTTCAACACGGAGAAGGCCCGATGCTTTCTTCTTTTATTCCGTTTTCATGAGTGGATCACATCTGTCACGACGATTGTTGACAAGGGAATTCGAGACCATTTGATTGAATTTCCAGTGAACATCACAATCCCTTGATGTTCCCCAAAGCTCTATGAACAATACGGCTCCTCAATTTACCAGCATGTTGAAACTCAAAGAAAAGCTCAAAACTCCAGATAATCATCTCAACAAATGTTCTGTCCGCATGTTTTGAAGAAAACAACACGAAATGGTGCCTCAGCTGCAACATTCAGGATGTGTCATTGTGCGCACTGTTGCATGGCAAAGACTTGGACTTGTTTAAATGATGAACGTTCAAGATAAAGTGTCGCTTTTGTTTAGGTCTGAAGTGAAATGTCTGGTCCTCAGAACTATTTGACATATAAATTGATGTTGGCTTTTGAAAGAATCTCTCAAATACATGTTCCAGTGTCTCACATGTTATGCTGCTTATTTATGGGAATATTTAGAAGTAGGATGCTTATCTTCTTCCTCCTTTGTCTGTTGTTGTTCACCCAGTGTTTGAATGTCATGCGTGTGTTGTGCCATGTTCTGCTGTTTGTCCCTTTAGGGATTGCCTGGTCTCCCTACGCTGGCTGCTTTGCACAGCAATCAGATCCTGACTGTCAAGGTTTGTCGGTGGTGGTGCCGCCAAGCCGCTCCGTCCGACCCCTCCGCAGCACACACTGGGAGTATATGAATCACTGTCGGCTGCTTTTTCTCAAAGCCCGATGATAGACTAGGCCCAGGACAAAAACCCCATCTAATTAATCACAGCCAGTCAATCATTATCCTCTTCCCCCACTGCAGCTACCAGCCTTTCACTCAAGATTTTGGTTGCATGCAACGTGCCAGGTTCCCCATTGAAAGCAAAGGTGGACTTTACAACCCAGTAATATGTAGCTGACTGGAACAAGAATCAGCATCCTGAAACCAAGACATGGTTTGGCTCATGTCCATTAATGTTCAAATAAATGGAAGGAATTCCAAGAGGAATATGATGATGAACCAAAGTGGCAAAATGTTTTTTTTAAAGCTCAAGCCCATGGTTCACCACAAATCCTTCAATCCACCAATTTGGCCTTGACGATTGTTTCAGCGACGGATGAAGCCACTTAATAGCAATGGACACTAGCAGAATAATACATGCAGTGAAAGGAACAAGGTTAGGAATCAACCTCATCTCAGAGGGTCAAGCACGTTGGGTTCAGTGTGTGCAGCTCCCGGGGTCTGACTGAGCAGCAGGCGCGATGAAGATGATGACAGCACTTTCACAGAGGAGGAGAAATTCCCATTTTTCTGGGGATTGTGAGCCCGCTGTGGCGCCCTCGCACCCCTGAGGTGGTAATTATAGGCCCTGGGTCCAAGAAAAAAAAGCCCAGACTTCCGAAGCAAACCACCTCCATGCTGGAAAAGTGTGGATTTCTCCCCCCCCCCCCCCATCTGTGAAGGCGCTGGACCGGGGTTCATGAACACAGGCCTTTCTAACAAAATCTGTTTCTTTTTGCATTTGCCTTCCTCCTCCTCCTCCTTCTTCTTCTGGGACCTCATCCTCCTTCAACCTTCTCTCACCTTTGACCTACGGCTTCTTGACCTCACACACCTGCTCAGATGGTCTTCCCTAAGATCAATCATGGCTTTCTTTCCGCTGACCAGCAGCTCATAAAGCGGCGGCTCATTAAGGTAGTGGCTGTGTCCTCACTCTTCACTCTGTCCATCGTGCCAAGTCTCACCGAATCTCTTCTCTCTGGGCATTCTGCAGTTTGCATGCAAGCCTTCAGACAGACCTGTCATAAGTGCTCCTATAATCCCTCTGTTATTGTGAAAGGGAAATTTCTTTTTAGAAAGTTTTATTAAGGTAAAATAAATTACTGTCCTGGCACAACTTAAAGCACTTTCCCTGCAAGTTAGATTGCTGAATGTTTTCTTAGGGTTTCTTATAATCCAGTCTAATAATGGACCACACATTTTCAGTATTTTTTCACCCTGATTATTGTAGCTCTACAAATGTAAGTTTTTTCAGTCGGTGCCAAATGCACAACCCCTATTCGAGTCATTAAGTCCATTTAGGAATGCATGCATTTTAGGGGATTACTGTTCCAACTATAAATCAGTTACATTTCAGCCCCATCTTCTGTATGCTATCTTAAGCCATAATACCCAAAATGCAAACTCTCCTCCATGTTATGAATGGAGGCAGCCCATAGCCACCCACGAGATCATTCTACTACTCTCTCTTCATTATCATTTAACTGCAGTGGCTCCAGTCTCAGTGGATCCAACAATATCACAGATTAATGATGTTTAAATGTGTTATTTTGCCACACAGGGAGATCAAGGGCAAGCAGGACCACCTGGGCCTCCGGGGCCACCGGGCCCTCCTGGGCCAAGGGGGCCTCCAGGGGACACAGGGAAAGATGGGCCCAGAGGTGTACCTGGTCTACCAGTGAGTATTGATTTTACTGTACCTGAGGAAGTTTGATGAAGGGGAGCAAAGATTTTCTCTTGCAGTCAGTGTATTATTGAAGTGGCAGTGGATCAGTCGGTGGAATAAAATAGTTTCCAGGAAGAGCAGAACAAGATCAGCTCTTTTTGCACTCATTTCTTCTGACTCAGCGCCGGGAGGGTTTATCCCAGTGAAAACCCTCCTAATGAAGACTAGACAAGCCATGTTGCAGTTCATTGCCTTAATGTCTTTAGCTAAACATGAATATGCTCCCAAGAGAATGCTTCACCGTGTCGACTTACGTTGTCTTGGTTGTTTTTTCATCATAATGCAACATTTTCCATGTCTGTAAGCCTGTCACTGGCATCACACTAATTTATGTGAGCTCTGCCTGTGAGAGAAAGAAGAAACAGAAAAAGCCTGTCAATTATCTTCAGCCATAAAACCTTCTGAGGGGCTCCAGCTGATCTTTATTGTCTTGGCAGAATTCACAGTGGGAGTGCAAAAATATTAAGTGTTGTTTGTCTGCTTCTTTCCAAGTTTTTGATGATTATTGTTTTCAGTTCTTCCAGTTGCAGTTGCAATAGCTGTAACGTTTTTTCAACAAATTACATTTTTCTTGCCGGGGTGCTTTATTTCTCTCCTGATTTATTTCTCTTACCCTGAATCATTCAGAAGGAGGGTGGCAAAAATTGTCCCATAAACGTCACAAAGAGGCAAAAATGCAATAATGTTCGAACACGACTTTGGCATAGAAATCTGGACGTGGCATATGTCTCTTTTCAACCCTGAGAACTGCGGGAACATCCAAGAGCCAGGCCTGAACTGAAAGCAGAGACCTGAACAAGGTTGTTGGACAGAGAGAGTGAAGGGCACAGGTGCCACAGCTTGATAAATGCCTCTTCGCCAACTTGGTCTATGAGCAGAACAATGCTGCGCTCCACTTGGCAGCCTGGCCCCTGTGCACCGTAGTGGCAAAACACTAAAAGAAATTCAACCATAATGTGGAAACTGCTGTATTTGACTTGTTTTATGCAGAATACTCTTAATGATCATTTAAAAATTTGATGAGTGTTCTCAACTTTTTAAGATTTCACCCACAGCTCCTCCATTAACTGGCTGTTTTGTGTTTACTCTAGGGTGATCCAGGGCAGCCTGGAGAAACTGGACCCATGGTAAGCCCAGACTTTGCCTTATAGAATCACATAGAACTTGGCTGCTAAGTTAGCAATTAAGCATCACTGCGTTGTTAGAATAGTTTGGGAAAAACACATATTCACTTTCTTGTAAAGTGACAAGATCAATACCACTCTCATATCTGTCAGGTGAATATGAAGCTACAACAAGCAGCTCCTTAGTTTAGCTATCTAACTGAATCTAACTTATTTTCCTTTATTTTTCATTATTAATATACACAAAAAAAAGAATCCACAGACACCAAAGCTGTTCCAGAATAGCTCATTAATAAGTTGCTGAATAATTCATATGAATATCTTTTTCTGCTGTGGTCCTGACCTTCACTCACTGACTGCCTTTGTTACTCTGATACGTGGAACTTACTCTAACGGTGCTCTAATGTGGAAAAAATATTCCTTGATGTTTTCTTTTCCTGGACACATTTAATTTACTAAGCAACCAAATGTGGTTCTATCAAAACACTGCATCTATTTCTGTTTTGCTGCGACGGAGTATATTCATTTTATTCTTCTGTTTTTGACAAATAAAGCCATCATGTAGGGATACCGCCACTTAGGAGGTTTTTTTTAAATATACATTTAATTTACGAGATATTCATAAGGCGGTTTATGGGCACTATGGTGAATATTAATGACACATTTTATGATACCCTGCAAAAACGTTTGTTTTCTCTCACAAAGCCCCTTATACAGTAGGGACGAGCCGTTCCAGTTAACAGCAACTGGATACTGCTTGTGGTGTTCAGCAAATAAAGCATTTGATTAAAGTTTCCTCATAAAAGCTGCAGTGACAAGCCAAATTCCAGAGAGGGCAAGGATGGAAAACGTGACACGCCAAAACACTTTGTGATGTCATTTTCACCAGCGCAGGGGAGAGGCAGTGAAGCCGACAGAGGAGGCGCTATCGAGCAACACGAGGTTTCAGTTTTTGTTGGCTTTAATTGTAGGTTTTACTTGCACTCATCACTCTGTAAGTAGCACAGTTTTGTTTCAAAATTCATACTGTGATGAATGTAAAAATTGCAGTAGATTTCCCAGTGCTCCCAGGTGTATTCCCATAAGTCTCCAGCGCTTACACAACCACCCGTGACAGCAGCTGGAGCATTTCTCCCAAAGATGAATGGTGGATCCCATTCGAAATGAGCTCAGAGGCCTCGCGCGCAGCTTTGAATAGAAAAACTAGCGGCGCTCACTGTAATTCTTGAAATGAAGCATACTATTTCATGAGTACACACACAGCATGACACTAATGTACTTTTAACAAGGAGTAATGTCATCATTTGGAAATCAATCCACCCCTGTAAAGCACCATGAGATGAGCATGTCCCAGAGGCTGTAAAAAGATGTGACATGTCCTCCCGAACACAGTGGAGTTTCCATTTCAGAGCTTCTGTTTCGAGCCAACAGCATTTTGTTGATACTTTCTGGAGGAAAAAACAGCAAAGATAAGATAATGGATGAGAGAGAAAAGTTTCTGTGAATGATCATTTGGCCTGTTAAACCTCTGGAGAGGGAATAAAAAGAAATTCTCCATCCAGAAACAAAACACCAGTCCACACCCTTGATTGGCCTTTGAAAATCAATATGAATTAGATGTGCCCATGCAACTAGACCGATAGGCTCCACTTTGTTCAGCAAGCTGAAAGGACAATCTTTGGTCGGCACTTTAAGATCTGCACAAGTCAACTCGAGGAAAGGATTTGGAGGTTGGAGTCCTCAACCAACTTTTGCTTCTTTTACAGTGCTCTACGAGCTAGCTCCCACTTGACACAGCTCAGCGTTTTTGATGTAGATGCTATTGTTAAAGAGGCAAAAGTAGATTCCAGAGTTTTCCAGCAGCCTTCCAGGACATATGGTGCTGGTTAGAAGGATTAGGCTCTTGCGGAGCAACAAGGAGGAGGGGGGAGGTGGGAAGAAGAAGAAGAAAAAGGAAATATTTTCAGGATTCAATTCAAAATCATCAGTGCCATAAGGTCTCTCTGGGGTAAATTAAGGGGGTCTTCGGCTCTCTAAAGGTGGCTCGCAGCCTTGCATGCAGTTTTCATTTGGGACTTGATTTTGCTTCAAAAAGGCTAAATATGAAAACCAGTGGTGTATTGTATATGGTGTTCCATCCATAACTGACAAAACCTCCTCTGCTTTTTGTGTTAGTTCCAGTTATGCTGTAGAAGTTCACTGCTCCCCTTTTACATCCTTTAAATTACCCAAAATGCACAATTGACTCACCTTGGACTTTTTTTTTTTTTTTTTACATAGACAACAGCCATGCATGTTGGGATCTAATTTACTTAATATGCCTGTATAATGAGGACATGCTTATAATATTTTGGTGTCCTTGACTAAGTTTCCTTTTAATGTGAAGCCAAACATGAGGAGCAAAGATGTGAGTAAGTGGCTGAGGACATGCTCGGTGGACTCAAGCAATGTTGTGGCAAATGTCAACAATGTCAACAGGCAAAATGTTTTTGTGTGTGGAACAAATCTATTTGTTCTTAAAGGAAAACTCTTTTTCTTTTTACAACTTGAATCTTACTGTCATGGTTTTAGGCTGTATACCTACAGACATCAGTATTTTAGTGATACTGAGGTCATCACGTGGTGTTCACTGCCCAGGAGCTGCAGCTGGAAAGTAACTAGTTGCTGGATCTTGTTCAAAGTGGCACTTATCTTCTCATTAGAGATTAGAGCTCAAATGATTAATATTAATTAACTAATTAATTGATCAGTAATGTAACCCCATCCATTCTCTGGTGTCAGCTTCTCCAACATGAGGATCGTGCTTTTCTCTGTTTTGTTATTAAAAAATGTCAATTATAAACAGAAATATATGTCCAAATTCCCCAACCTTTTTGACAAGCCACCAAACTCTGTGACATTTTTTGTATATTCTCTCTGTTTTTGGCAAACATGTTGTTCAAAGCCTTCCTGCGGTTCCAGGTATAAAATTCTCATGCAGAACACATACATACATATAGTACATGAAAACTAATAACACTGCATTAATTTATATAATTTTCTGCCTAAAGAAAGTGGATTTTAAACATTCAGGTCAAATGCATTAACCTTAAAAGCTATTATACCTTTAATATTTCAGAGTTGAATGTTGGTCGGCTGGGTGGCTCATACTGTATGTGCCATACTCTTTCTAGCTGCCGTTTTGTTTACAGTAGTAGTAGCAGTAAAGCTAGTGTGAAAAACCTTGCAAAATGAAAGGTCCTGTGCACAGTTTAAATAAAGCACACATGTCCACAATCTCTGCAGTGATGGTGGTGAGCACAATGCTAACCTTTAGCTACGCTGGCCAAACTTAGGACAATAAGTTGTCCAAAAAAAATAATTTTCCTTTAAAGCTGAAAGTACCTTATGTTAATGTAAATAGCAGCGGTATATTGCAAAGCTTTTTAAAAAATCTTATAAGTGAATGAGAAACTTTGAATAAAAGCTCTTAAACTGCACTCCAAAGCTCCAACATGAAGCTTTTAGGTGCTTTGATCCGCCAAAATATTTTTCTTGCACATGCTGAAGGAGAAATGCACACTGTGGAAGATCTTCAGGCGGCTGACGGTCCGACTGCAGGCTGAGTGTGGGAATTGACCTAGCAATTGCTTCATTGTTTGTCATTTCCGAGACATGAATGAAAGCACCAAAACATTCAGTGCTTTGTATTTGTGCTCGGATGCTCGACTTCAATAGGCGTCCTGTTGACATTGCACATTTGCAGATTCTTTTCTTTCATGAATGTTAAATGAGGCAGCTAAGGTGCGATATGCTGAGCATGTGCTACCATGGTGAATACTTTTAGTCGACATAATTATCCTTTTTAATGAACATGTTTGGATTGTTCTCAATTAGAATTTTCCAGCAATGTCAGGACCCAAAGTTGAGAGTAAAAGAGCCAGGACCAAGACTTCCTCAAGGGCTCTTGACTTGTGAAAAGTCTGCTTTTCAGCCAGTAGCTCCTGAGTGCTCTCAGATGTAGCCAAGCTAATTAGCACTCAGGCGAGTGGCACATGCTCTCACATACCTAGGGGGTCATAAAGATGTTTACCAAACCCTACTGAGGATAGCTAACAAAGGCTTTTAAAGGCAAGCAGGAGGAAAACCTTTTGCTCGGTTGGCTGGGATAATGAAAGTTGTTCATTGAGGTTTTTGTCATAAGCACAGACGGAATGCACTATAAATGAGCTGCAACTGTGTGGGCCATTTCTGTGAATGTGAGAACTTGTTGCTGCATTGGATTTTAACAGGCTGGTTTTGTAAATGGGAAAGTTCTGAGCCCCCGTTCCTTGGTGATCGCTTCTTTTTTTGTCAACAAAAACTAAACAAGATATGGAAAGTTCGAGTTTGTTCGCAGTAAATTGGTCATTATTATGGCCCCTTTTTAGCTAAGCCAAGCAGCTGTTGGTGCTTTGGCCACAAGGCACAAGTTGGCAACCAACAATCTAACAAGCTTCTTCATGAAAATTTGCACTGACAGCCAAACATTTCAACCTGAATGCCTCCTCACTGGCTCTGTTTGAATCCAGGCACACCAACCTTTTACTCATCAGGGGACCATATCTTAGGTTTTGCCAGTTATACTGCATAGACATGAATCAAGCTTGGAAACTTGTTGTTGCAGAGGGCTTGTGGGACCCAACTGAGAGTGATGAGCCAAACAGCACCACTTACCGTAGATCCTGAGCCGACAGTGAGAAAAATCTTGGCCAACATGCGGTGTCATAACAGCCAAGCGTAAAGGTGTTGATGAACTGCTGTGAATACTGCAATAGTTCAGAGTCTAGTGAAGCCAGCATGGAAGAAACTAACTTTCAGCTTGGTTTCTCGTTTTGGTCATAAAGCAGTCTGGCTGTCTGTATACAGGTTCTGGTGGAGGAGGTTGAGGATCCAACATGGCTTCACTGCGGTAAACTACAGGTTGAAAATAGAAACTGTCCTCCCAGACTCATCTATCATTGAGTTAAATCTCAGTTAGGGATGTGGCGCCTTGGTTGCCCTCTCTAACTTATTAGCTTTGTAAGGCTTTCCAGCTATTGGCCTATTTAGGTAATGAACCTCTCTATGTGTTGGACTGTACACTTGGAATGTAGAACAGCCAAACAAGACAAGTTTTTACAGTCGCTAAGATGAATAAAGAAAGAGATCAACATAAAAGATAAAACCATAAAAGTTTGTCTTATTCATGGCCTCATTAGAGATTCATGTTTATGGTGAAGCTCAATGAAAAGAAGGCATGGAGTGGGTTGATTTTCCTTCTTTGTCGAAGAATAAAACAAGGGATTGATTGTGATTCAGTTCAGCCTGAAGGGTGTGTGCTCACTGTATGAAATCCTGCCGCAAATCTTGCCAGTCTCTCTGCTGTGACCGTGTTTGCTGTGGAAAAGATATTATTTCATCTGTTCTGTTTCTCTCCCACTCCACTCTGTCTCTCTTCTCATTTACAGGGGCCTGAGGGGCCAGAAGGGCAGAAGGTAAGTCCAGAAAATAATTTCTTGTTCCATTGACGTTTCTTGCTTTTCTGTTCGACTAAATAAAATGAGATTCTCAGACTTGGTTATCAACTGAATGACATCAGAAAGACATTTCACACTGCCGTGGTGCTTTTTCTGTCCCTCTCTTATAATCCCCAGGTTCTTTTCAGGTTCAACTTGTAATGTAAACCAAAAGAAAATGTCTTTACCAGTCGAATACTGTTTTGGATTTGATGGTAACTGCGCACAAATGGCTGTAAAAAACATGTCTGGGTGTTTATGTTTACTCGGAGATTAGGGATACAGGGCCACAGTTAGGGCAAGTAAATAGTCAAGAGGGGAGTTAGGCTTCGAACAACATGAGGGGAAGAAAAAGAGTGACAGAGAAGGAGACGGAGAACAGAGAAGCCGGAGCTAAGTGCTACGATACAGGCTGCAGGTCCCTGGCGGCGCTGATGTGGGGAACAGATGTAAGCCATATCCAGCCATCAGGTAGCTGCCAGTGTTTGTTCAGTGTAACCCAATCAGACACTTCCTGTCTGCGCTGTCATCTGTCGGCAAGGCCTCCCGTCGGCGGAGGAGGGGTGTGTGTGCGGAGGGGTCAATGATGACACACCGCCGTGTTAATGACTCATAAGCCAGGCCCCGAGGCTGCTCAATCAGATCTGCTGCCGGCGTTACGGGCTGCGTTTAGCAAAGGGGCCACCTCAACGGTTATTCAAGTTTCATCACCTTAACGATTGATTCGGTGTCATTACGTGATGATGAGTGTGAATCATATAGCTGAACTTATCTAAGCTGGAACAGTTTATTTTATTAACTTTCCCACCCAAATGCGATCCACTCTCCTTCATCCCGAGTTATAGTTTGGATATATTAGAAACGACCCCAAACGATTGAAGACAAAGTTGTTTTTCATGACTTCATTTCTACGCACCATTGTTTCACACATCCCTGATACATTTAGAAATGTGACCATGGCAACACTTAGTCACTTTTATTACAAAGAAATACAGATAGCCAACATAAGCAAACCACTCTGCATGAGAGTGGGAGTTCAATAAAACATGCTTGGTGCAGCCTCAGAGCCTAAATCATCTGCTTTAAGTAAGTTGAAGGAGTACATGCAAACATACTGCGAGAGCTTCAGCGAAGCTTTTCCTTTTTTTTTTTTTTTGAACTTTCTCTTCTCTCAGACTGAAACTCGGTAGAATTATTCTCAAGTCCCAGTCTTGCGCTTCGCCTGTATTGTCCATAACTTAGCGGATCTTAAAATATGGCATGCAATATTTATTCTGGCCTGGTTTTTTAAGATCAGCACACACAGGGGTGCTGAAGTGGGTCTGGGAACAATAGACAGGCCTGCTCAGAAGTGATTTTGTATAGGCTCCACTTTGGATGCTGCGATAGTTTAGTTTGCAGTTTCTTTGTAAGCGAAATACAGTGTGATTGTTGAATGTAATGACAGCCAAAGGCCTTTGTGTGTTTTTTTCTCAGGGTTCACTCGGACTTCCAGGCGTTCCAGGTGTTGACGGGCTAAAGGTGAGGTTACTCATATCAAGGTTTCAACTGAGGGAAATGGGAGATGCTGCAAAATAGTATCTGTGAGGATGATTTACAAGGGCAATGCGATTTCATTTCGGTTTTTATGAAAAAGGTTTCATGGCTCAGTTAGCTGTCCTGTTCACGTGGATATTTTTAAATTGCAGCAAATTCATGATGCATAATTGCTTCAGTTAAATTGAGCAGCCCCCTCACAAAATGCTACATGTGGAAAAAGTTCAGAAGGCGGACCTCCATCCACACCTGAAAGTATTTTATCTTCAAAGGACTCACTTTAACATACTTACAGTTTTCATTAGCCTTTGTGGCCATGTGTTGCACTTTTCATATTAGAGAAGTTCTGCCATGCATTTTGACAATTTCAAACCACCATCCTATTCGGGAGAAATCCCCTGGGCTGCATCTTCAAGTCTAAACCACAAAGCACTGTTTCGAGCTGCCTGTGAATCTGCTCAAACTCTCAGCTCATTTCTGCATTTCATTCTCCAAGCGAATAAGAAGACACAATGCAGGTGTTGCACTGTGGGGGGAAAAAACGGAGAAGCGTATTTATTCCAGAACAAACGACATTTCAAGTGACGAGAATGAATGGGGAGATGATCTGAGAGGCGGCGTCTTTCGAATCTCAAGCGTGCATTTACAAAGATACAAGCAGGGAGGCATGCATGGCTGTAATAGGAACCAGAGGAAAGAAGTTTGGGAGTGAAAGCCATACTGTCTCTGGAGACAGCAAAAGCTGAAGGCCTAATTCCATACTTTTGTAAGGAGTGAGGTTTGCCAGCATCCATGAAATAGAACTCCAGTGCTGTGCCATGCAGTTATAAAACGGAATCCGTTATGGTATGTAACTGTCGCTCATGCAGAAAGTTGAAGTCGAAAGCAGTAAAGGCTGCTCTGCCTGCAGTGGCAGGTTGACTGGCAGACATCGTATTGATCTGACGTAGACATCCACTTAAAGGGGAGGATCACTAATGCAAACCTTATCAGGCCCAGTTTAGAAGTTTTTAATCAGACTTCATCATCATTATGGCAATATATTGCCGTCATTATGTCAATGACTCCCATATGTGGGCTGATAGATGATACAGGATTCCTGCATTTATGAAGAGTTTCGCCACTTGTGTGTAGTTGAGGGGTTAGTCCTAGTGCTTCATGAAAACAAAGCATTGTGGGAAAAATGAAAACAAGAAACTGAGAACGAAGAATAAGAAGAAAGAAAGTGAAAAATGACATAAAGTACACATAATTACCCTGAGCAGCCCATTGATGTGTATTTTAATTTAAATAATAAACTGCTTTATTTTCCATCCCGGTGACATTAATCAGCATCATTCAGTTAAAGCCGTCTCTCTGGGTTGAGGAATAGCTGCCCCTCTTCTAAAAGGCTAATGATGTGGTAGGTTTGCAAGGATCAGGAGGTTAATTGTTTCTGGCAAACGACTGACTGAGGTTGGATTGTCACTGAGCGCCACAGAGAACCGGGCTTCGGACTCACACCGACAGCAGGCTGGCATTCATCAGATGGATTTTGCTCATGTTCAGAAGCAGACCAGAGATAATTAAGCTTTTATTCAGCTTGTTTATTCTCTTTACCTTCGGGTTTAGTTCGAGGTTTCAGTATGTTTTTTGTTGAATTTTCATAGCTGTAACATGTGGAGAGTTGATTCCTTGCAATATCGCAAAATACACCATCTCTCCTATCTACTGCTCTCATTTTCAACCATCCTGCAAATGCATAACACCTGTGCAGTGATGACACAAGCTTAGCCTCCATCAAGGTCAGAGGTTATCTCTGTCCAACTCAAAAATGTCGAGCTTTTTGTATCTGAGCTGCAATCAGAGTTCACGTTGCCGGAACAGCACACTGAATACAGCCACTGTGTGTATGTTATGCTGCCCATAGGGGGATGTTGGCATCCCAGGATTGGACGGAATCCCCGGAGCCAAGGTCTGGTGCGCACACTTTCTGTGTGCTCTTATTCTTGTAAATTCATGGCTTAATGTTTTTCAGTTTATTCCTTTCGCATCAAAGAAACATTCTCTCCTTTTTAACTTTTGGTCACCTTTTTTTGCTTTTTAACCTTTTTTAAACCATATCTTTCATTATAATTTGTTCACTTTTATAGTTTTTCATTCCTCTTTAGAAAGCATACGTATTTATCTTTTCATCTTTGTTGGATGTCATGTTTGCATGATCTTTACCAGCATATCAGTGAGAACATGTTACCTTCACAGCAGACATCCATGTGTGTAATTAAATGTGAAAGTGGCACCTGCACATGCACATTTACTGAAATTGTGTTGAAATAACACTGTAAGTGGGATTCTGGCCTGTTAATATTTGACAACCTTCTCTAATGTAAGTGTTAAAAAGCACTTCAAAAAGCTGATACTCACGGGTCTGTCTGAGGGGGAAAGCAGCCACAACACAGGAGACTTTCCATAATCTAACATGAAGTTAACCCCAGATACAATCTGACCTTTAGTGGATGCAATAATTCCCCAGCTGAACCCAACTCCCCCTGAGCATTTCTGTCATTAATGCTCTGCTTTCTTTCCCAACAGGGCGAAATGGGAGAGCGAGGTGAAAAGGTAAAGTGCTAATTCAGATCGCCAAACATTATTGTTAGCATCAGTCTTGATATCCCGCCATGTGTTAGAACAGCCGTCCGGATGACGGCAGCTCTGCTTTGACTTCACACAGCTCCAGCTTGCTTTTTCAAAGATGACTCCCTTCTGAGATTTGGCCATCAGTGAGTCAGTGATTCAGTGAGTCACAAAACTGAACCCAGTTTCTCCAACGAGGCCTTGGAGGAGACCAAAAAAACTGAACCCACACAATAGCCTCAGAGAGGAAAAGCAGCCTTATTCTCTCCATTCCCTAATTCTAACGGTGCCTCGTTGGACAGCAGCGGGTGGGAGGTGTGAACGCTGACCGATTCTAGAGGGGGAGACATGCCGGGGAGGGAGGTGATGACTCAGTGTTCTTCATCAACCACAAAACTGGCCTTCAGGCAGTTGTTCTCAGTCGCTGTTATGAATTTTTCTTCAAATCAGAGATTTATTCCCCAGCACACCTGTATCGCCATAATAAGGCCATGCAGGCTCACAGCCAATCTCCTAGCAACCAGCACTCAAAGCATCATGGGTGTCCTGTGGAGAATTAGCTGGATGCTAATAATGGCTCACCAGAAACTGAATCAAGAGGAGATTGCTATGGCGTGAGCTCATGAGTTAGAGCTGGTCTGCTGAGGTGGATTGGTGAGAAGCTGTGCTGTCGCGAGGCCTCTGCTTGTGTCCCACTCTGAAGCAGAGGATCCCACACATTTTGGCTTATGACCCTTTAAAATGAAGCTATATCGTCACCCCTGGGCCGCATCGCAAGCAGCACGAGTGATGAGTGATGCTGCCTTTTCAGACTGGTTCATTTGAAGAGTGTCATAAACATTAAGAAGGAAAACTATCCATTGTTGCAAAAAAGGGAAATATTAGAAACAAGTTGGACAAAATGCTCAGTCTCTTATTTCCAGTCTTTTAATCATGTTGAGCCCCTTCCTTCTGCAACCTTCAGTTTGGAAGTCACAGCTTTAAAGTACAAGTTTTTGTTTAAGAGGAGTCAGATCTGTAAATATAAACTGTTGTCTTTTTGGCCTTTGCTCCTTGAATAAAGAGCCAGCAGGAAAATTCAAGACAGCAGTTTTTCAATCCTGACTTTACGCTAGTTATCATTTTAACTTCTGATAGATGACACTGCATCTTAACAGATGGATGCTTGATGTCAAACGCAGTGCCTGGTGTATTAACTTTTTAATATTCTCCACAAGGACACAAACTTTGATTTCAGATCCCTGGAACTGCTGTTGGCTGTATGACTCACAGTCTATTAGGCTATCATTTAGCGAATATAAAATCTTGTGGATTTATCAAAAGTGAAATGATGAGCCCCCTGCCAAAGCACTACGAGCTTGTATTTCGAGAGGATCCAAGTATGTTAACATAAATTGTTGTTTTTGGCTTTGATGAGGGCCAGCAGGCACATTCAAGAAAACAATGCTCGTCTCGAACAGAAAGAAAGTGATTGTTTGAGAAGCACAGAGTCTATTACATCAGGCTCATTTTCTTCGAGTTCTGACATCATGAGGATCCTCCACAAGCACACAAGCCTTTATGTTCAATGCGTGTGCTTGCTATTCACCTTCAAATTAGGAACATATTCGGCTATAATGCTGCCAATATAAAACCAGCTGGTTTTACGGCAGTGCGATGATTAATCTATCACGTCTACGACACGCTGCAGACTTGGCAAGGCTGTACATACTAGCACAGTGGTGCTTTAAGCTAAATGCTATCATTGACGGATTAGCACCAAAAACAAAAAAGTACTGATGGTCTGAATGGCATTAATTTTGCGATTATTTGAGCAGAAACAATAACTTGAAATTGAATGTTGGATAACTAATATTATTCAGTTCATCATGAGGTGACCATGAATGTCTGCACCTCATTGCATGGTAATCCAGTCAGTAGCTTTTGAGATATTTCCCATAGACTGACTGGCCAACCATCCATAGAGCCACGCTAGTGTGGCTAACAACAACACTGACATTCAATCTATTTCATGCAGCTGAGGTGGAAAAGTTGGGCCTTTAGAGGAAAACTCTTCACAGTTGATTCCATAGACACTGTCTTACATCACCTGAAATCAGTCGTATTTGAACCATCAGTTAGTGGTCAAAGTGAATTTAACGTGCATTTCAGCTTTGCTACAGTATGCTGGGCTTTTCCTCCAAGGATCCATTAAGCTGTTTTACAGGGCAGTCAATCACAGAAAAGGAGTTGTCAATCTTGTTGAACGTCTTTTTCTTTAGATTTCAGGCTCTCAGTGATGTCATTGTTTCAGCGTTGACCTCATTTTTGTGATCAGTGGACTGAATACGAGTGCCTCTGTGTGATTTCATCACAGGGTGATATGGGTGAAGACGGGCCGAAAGGTGAAATAGGAGAGAAGGTACGTAAATTCCTCTTCACCTTTCATTCACTTGGAACTTGCACAGAGAAACCGTGGTGTCCGGCTGTGGCTGGAAAACATGAAAGAAAGTTAATGTTAGCCATCTGAGAGGAGATGTGTGGAGAGCCACAGACGTAACTGCGGTCAGGTGCCATCAGCTGTAGTCAAGGCTGCATAACAGCAATCATCCTGGCACTTGATGCGTCTTTTGTGCTTAATGTGGACTTAATTGCTATGCATGCTGACGCTACATTTTCTGGTTGGATAGCTCCTGCATTAATTTGGGACCATTTATCATGAGGACAGCTTGTCGAGTTGGGATCCATTTCCAACAAAAGGCAGAGTGGAGCTCTGCTGGACAGATTGTAATAGATTCATGTTTCTGTCCAAAATCTTTTTGTTTTCTGGAAAAGTTTTTTTGTTTTGTGAGGCAGATTATGCGTCCCATCCAGGACTTCACGCTGCTTTTGCTGTTATTATTTTGTTAAAGCAGCATTTAGGAAAATAGGTCACAGCCTTATTTGTATTGGGTGACCTCATGACAAAATTTGGACCTCTTTACATTTCAGAGACAAAACAATTATGGATTGGAATAAACACTTCTTTGAAAATGTCAATTCAGCTCCTCGTCGGGCCATGCATGAATTGCTCACACTTCTGGGAAAAGATGAAGCTTCTTCGCAGAGTTGCCAAATAATGAGTTGCTAAGAACAGGCAGCACACACAGAATACTATTTTTTTTTTTTTAAATATACACAGGAGATGTTGCTTTTTGCTAGAAATACTGAGTTAGGTATAAAAACAAAATATAACTGATAGACCAGCATCGAAGTAGAAGCAGAGTACTCAAAATGTCAGTGCCAATTTATTGCTGTTCAGCAGAGAAAAACTTTGATATCTTCTCACTTTATGGGTACTCTGGTTTTTAAAAGACTGCTGAACACGGCTGCCAAGAAAGACACCGTTTGAGGGAAACAGATGCAGGATATCATCTGTGGAAAATGAGTGAACAAAAAGGAAAGTGCAGGGCGATAAAACTTTGCAGCTCGAGCACCGCTTTGATCTGGTCTACCTTAATGCAGCAAAGGCGAAAAAATGGATTTTGGCTGCTGGAGTAAGGAAGAAAAAGTGGAATTGAGTACCATGGGAATTCAAACTTCTGTAGCCAGTCACCTGCCATTCATTCCTCAAGAGCATATTCATGTATTTTGCAATAAAAAGAGACAAAGTAGTGTAAAGACCTGGAAATAGTGAGCATTTTTTCATTTGTATGGATAGGATTACCTCACCTTGTCAGAGTGTCAGGATGTAAAGGTGTTTTTTTAATGTAGCCCACATATGGCAGGAGTAATTGTTTTTCAATCAAGACATACCTCAATATGCATCCACATGAGTTTAACATTTGTCAAACACATTAGGGATTGATTGATTTTTCAGTGCAAGTGGAAAAAAAAAAACGTCTCGTGCATGCCTCGAATACGTTCACACTGAGCCTCCTGTCATCAGAGCTGTGCGTCTGATCAATTGTGCTTTCCTGATATTACTGCTCCACTGGTGGTGGACGGGGAAACCAGAGAGTAGAGGCGGCAGAGGAGGGGATGGGAGGACATCTTTAGTGCTCCATGCTGAAGATGCCAAAGTTAACAATACACAGCATGCACTGTGGGGAAAATGTGGTAACACGGGGTGAGAGGTGAGGCAGCGAAAGCTTGGGCATGGTGAGCTGAGAGACCTCCGGCAGTGCAGAGGGGGAGAGAAATGGCACTGCAAGGAGTCGGACCGGGCTTTGCACGATACAAAGGGAGGTTGTTTTGATGAATGACAGGACTTGGTATATACTCTGGTTCAATTTCAATCTCAGACACAAATTTAAATATGCACATGCAAAATCTCTTCACCTCACATCCTGCAAGACACAATCTGTGACTCACTTCATCATATATATCTGTGGGGCCTCAGACGTCCAGCAGCCCCAGAAGCCTTGAGTTCACTGTTTGTCGGCTAATTTAGTTGACCAACATTTTGATAAATATGCTTTCTGGCTGAGTCTGCCAGCACCTCTAAAGTAAAAATTACAATTTTACTTGTTGTGGGTGGTTATGTGCCTGACTATTTCTTTGCAGGGACCAGTAAGTGTCCACCAGTTGTCACTGGCCCTCACCAGGAAATCATCCGGCACACGGCCGTGTGGAAAACAGTGACAGTTGTTGCTTTTTAGACTTGCAGGGGTTGAACAAACAAGCTGTAACATGCTAATTAGTAAGCTTCAGAGATGCTTTAAGAATTTGCACAGCTTAAGTTCAAAAGCAGCTAAGGCCCTAATGGGCTAACATGGTGGGTGTAAAAGGGGCTCAACAACAAGGTATTTAATCTGTAGTAATGCATCGTATTTTAAGATAATTTCTATTTTGGATGCACCATCTTCCAAAGTCATTTTAGCGATCAAATAAAAGTAGTGGAGTATAAAGCAGCAAGTGACCAATCTTACACTTGAACAGTAAAATCAACTTCATTTCCACCACTCTATGGTCGACATTTATGTAACACATTACCTGCTGTGTTGCTTTCAGGAGCCATCATCAGCTGTGAAGAGAAATGTTTTCAACAGCTACTGTGTGTCCATCTCTGGCCTCATTTAAAACAAATCATTACCACAGTTAAAAGCTTTTAGTTCTAAACCATTTACCTCTGATGCATCCTGCCTAAGTATCTAACTAGCTGTGAAATTAGCTGTGACTCACTTTGTCGAAAACGTCGGACCTCAGAGATAGGAAAGAGGTTTTGAAAATAAACCCAAGTAAACTCTTGACTTGGTTTTTGGGAACTTCCAGGCTGTGAGTGCTTGGCTCTGGCCGGTGTGGCACAGTGGTTGGTATAATTTTTGAGTCCTAAGATCCGGTCCAAGCTCTTGTGAACTGGCTGCGTTTCAACAGTTGGCAGGGCCTTTCTGCCGTGGGAGCCAATCATAGTCTGCCTCACACATACGCTTACTCGGAGACTGAGGTCGATATTCAGCTGAGGCCGCTCAATTTGGTCATCTTTACTAATGATCATAATATGGAGTAGGAGTCATGTTTTGAGGGCTGTGGTGACATTTAATGGTTACATTTGTCACAACTCTGTCTCGGCTTCATTGCTCGCTGATTAATCCTCTCCATCTCATTCCCGCTCACCAGGCAAACAGCTTGAAAATGGCCTGATTTACTAAGTATACGTTATGAGATCTTCACGCTATTATCTTTAAATGGCAATATGCCGGGGCAGTTCTGGATGCCTATAATGAAGTGGAGCTGTGGTGACAGTTCTCCATCCTGCTCGGCTCTGTGGTTAAGTCGCAGGCTGTAGCCTCACCATGGTAATTGGCCCAATTGGGATATTTCAGCACTCAGTGCCACACCTCAGCTCACCTCCCAACTCCACCACTTTTTCCATCTCATGGTACTTAATTTGGAAGAGATTAAACTCATGAAACCTCTCACTTGGTTCTCGGCCTTGGTGTCACTTGTGTTAGCTCTGTCATGACAGAAAATATCATTGGCGTTTATCAGTTGAGCAGCAGGGGAGTGAAGCGCTAATTGCTTGCATAGCATCATCTGATACTTGTTTTCACATGGGTCATGGTTGCTTTTTGGCTGAAAGTGTGTGAACTGTGCTGTAAATTCGGATTTTTCACAATATGAGCTCTTCATAGTCTCATTCCATTGACATGGATAATGGGTAAAAATTAAATATGCTTACATGTAGTCCGTAGCTTGATTACGAGCTGAACGGGGTGAGATCTTTTGTAGTTTCATTTATATGTAAGATGTAACAATTAAGCACAGATGTGAGGCATTCTTATATACGCATCCCTGCCAAAAAGCAACAGGTGTAAACCAGCTCTGACTTTGATGTTTGTTTTGTTGAAACAATTATTCAATCAAGACTCAAAAGTCAGAAT
Organism: Chaetodon auriga; assembly: GCF_051107435.1. Taxonomy (NCBI): domain Eukaryota; kingdom Metazoa; phylum Chordata; class Actinopteri; order Chaetodontiformes; family Chaetodontidae; genus Chaetodon; species Chaetodon auriga. Next base: position 11,002,346 of record NC_135097.1, on the reverse strand, counting down.
AATGGGCCTCTGTATAAAGTATCCTTTTTTATTATAATTTTAAGGTCAACCACAACATGACATCCATGTTGTTTCTGAAGTTTTTGACCAAAAATATTTTCACTTCATCATATAAAATCATGTGAAAGCCTTTCATTTGTCTTCTGCATTGTAATACGAGGAGCCTGATTCCACAGCTCACTGTAAAAGTGCATTCTCTTAGATCTTCTGTGCCCTCAATAAAATACGTAAGCAAAAAAAACCCATATAAAAATAGGAATGATAAGTTTTAAGACAGGGAAAGAGGCACACTTCGGTATGCAACAAAGCCCAGCTGTAAACAGTAACACAGTTTATTGTCTGCAAAAAAAAAAAAAAATTGCTGCAATTAAACATGCCTTGTGTGCTATGCATCGTAATGACTCCCATAAAAAGCTGAGGGCGAGAGGCATTCCTTGAGCAACTTCTGAGCGCAAGGCGTATGTGTAGAGAAACCACAGAGTCCACACCAGAGCTAAAGACCCAGTCTCCTTCTCCCCACTCCCTTTTCCCACCAACCGCCCATAATTACGCTTATTGGCCCCTTGTTTTATGTATGTTTTTACTGTAACACAGCAGAAGCAATGCAGTCCATAGGAAAGGGCCTCTGTTCTTAACGTCTGGATGACTTTGTTGGAAAAATGCAATATAAGTAGCCCTGGTTCAACATCCTACCTGAGGAGATACAATGAAAAAGGGAATTTAATGGTTGCCAGTAGCACACTATATCTATCAAACCCTTTACCTCCTACGCTGTTGTGGATTTTTTCTACATAGTGTTAGATTTCATGTCACCACCAGGATGCAGCTGCACTCTGACGTGTAAAAACAATGAAATGATTCCCAGCACTGGAGTCAGAAAAACGCTGTCTTAAACTCTAGTGAGAAGCTACACTCAATCTGAACACTGCTTAGAATAGCAGGCTTCTTTCTAATTGGATCTGCATCCAGATTTGTCCAGCAGCAGTCATGAAATTATGTTCTGCATTGTAAAAACAGACTTCTTTCGTATTTTTCTAACCAGAATTGCACAGTAATGTTCGCTCCTGTTGTTGCCGTACAGAAAGCCTCCAGTCTTGCAATGAGTCTTTGGACAGTTTTCTGTGTTGCACCTTTCTAATTGTTGCTTTTTACCTTTTTCTTAGGGAGATGCAGGCTCCTCTGCAGCTGGCATCAAGGTGAGCGTGAAGATAATGCTAAAGGTTTTTCAGTGTCTGTTTCTTGATCCTCAGAAGGAGTCAGTTGAACCAACTGTTAGGTCCAAACGTGATTTATATGTCACTACATTTAAAAGGTTTGCACCACAAACCAACTAGTTCTTACATTAAGATTACTTGTAGCTACATATTTGAAGAAAGTAACTTCCAGTGTAACCTAAATAACTAAATCAATGTTGAAAGTGGCATTAGCTTATGAGGATATGACCCATTTAAAGTGAGAATAATATGGTAACTGATCTGATACTTGATGAAAACGCTGTTTGATAGTGACGTAAACCTTACATGTCCAAAAATCCTTAAGGTGCACCTGAATTCCAAAACATGAAGCCGGTAATGTTAAATGACCAAATGATGTCAGTATGGTTAAGCTAATATTAGCATTAGCATGAGCTCAATCATTAAATGGAACAAGCTAGCAGTTAAAAGAACTTAGGAAGGACTTCCAGGAATGAAGCCGTTGAAAAGAAAACTCTTTGCATGTCTTTCAGGGCGAACCTGGAGAGCCTGGACGAAGTGGACAAAAGGTAATAATTGGACTTTGCGACACATTGCTCTTTGGTGCATAGTAGTATATATATAGACATAGCTGCAGCAGTGATGATAGTACAGTTTTGATCATATGAACTAACTATATTTTGTTTTTAGTCTTAATTATGGTTTCTGTAATGATAAGTAAGTAGGCTATGCAAATAAAATATTCAATGCACCAACAAAGTATTCAGTAGCTTGCTGAACAGATTTATTTTTCAGGGATGCACACATTGAAACAAGTTTAAATGTAGAAGTTGTCTGTTGTGCAATAGTTCAAGCTCGGATAAGAGCATTCCTAACTCAGTTGAAGCTCACAGTTTAATAATGATGGTTGTGCATGGGGGGCTCACTGAGCAGAACCTGACACTTCAACTTGAACTTTAGTACATCACAGTGCTCCAACTCATTTTACATTTACCTTGGCTTGATACTTGTTTTCAGCCAGTTCAGGTCCCAGATAGCAGGCTAACATTCAGGATATACTAAATCTTTTTGGAGGTTTTTTCTTCATTTTATTGTAACCTGTACTTGTTTAAAACCACCAGGTCATCCCATTACTTTGCTTCGCATCAGTCCAACTACACAAGCTTTTGTTGTTAGCAGTGTTTGTTGGTATGACCTCTCTCTGCAGGCCAGTTTTGACTCTAGTGTTTGACGCACTTTCCAAGCCAATAAAGGAAATTGGAAGAATATTGTCGAAGAAACAGTTGCTGATGAGAAACTAATAAAACAAGCATGCAGCAGAAGAGGAGCTCTTTCCCTGCAAAATAAAAACCATTACTTGTCCCTTGACTAGACTGTTGCCGAGATTGCACCAGTGCTCCATCTAATTACACTTTTTAATCCCAAGTGCTGCACCCCATTAATTTCCCCTCTCTTTTCTCTGTTTGGACCAACTGGATCCAGACAAGCAGAAGGGCTTTTAGCAAATGTCTTTTTCTGCTGTGCTGCAAAGAAAATACGGGTGGCCTTACTAATTTTCTTTTTGTATAAACTGCTTTATCTTATCTCTCATTTTACAGCCATTCTGCTTGTGCTGCCATACTTACAAGTTGTATTTCTCATCAAAATGGCGATCACGAGATTGACTTGTTCCCCATTTAATATCACCGCTGGATGGCAATCAGCTGTTGGTGAAGTAGTAGTCCACAAGCAAGACTTTTATTCATTAGTTTTACAATGCTTTCATTAGCCACAATGGAAATTTACAGCCCTCTCCCTGATCCCCGGAGTGCCATTACGGTTGATCATTCTCGTGCGGTGCTAATCATTTCTTTTCATACGCTATAAATACAATGGTCTTAATAGAGCGTTAAATTATCCAGAGTCAGATATTTTGTTTTGAAAGTCTCGCAGAGGCGTCACAAGGGACTCGACCTCAGATTTTTCCACCGTTGAATCAAATGACTGTGCGTTACTCAAACTTACATGTAATGGGAGTCTGGAGTTCTCAACTTGACAATGACCCGGCCTTGGTAAACGGGGAAATAGGCCAACTCTGGGCTTCCTGCATTGCCAAACTCTAACGACCTTGAAGCCACTGCAGCTCTCTCAAACAGCTTTTGCAACTTTAATCCAGAGTATCTGACAGTTGTTCCTTCCAGAAACCAAAACTTTTCACACCTGCCCAAACCAATAAAATCCTAAAAATAAAACTGCATTGCACTTTTTGAAGGGTTGAGTGGTATAACGAGCACTAATCACGCCGTCAAGCCATGGCTGCATGAATTGGTTTGAAAGTGCATGTGCGGTACCTTCTGCTAGTGCTCACCGCAAGCAGTCGACATACGCTTAAGGACAGCGGGCCACTTTTCAGAATTACAGCAGCTTGATAGCTGGAGAAAACGCAAACAGAGAGTAAAGTGTAGAGCTAATAGAACCCCAAAGAGCCTACAAATGAGGCTTGACTCAGCTTAGCTTGGCTTGGCTGTAACATGTCACACTCTTCCTGTGTAGGGAGAGCCAGGACTTCCAGGGCTGCCTGGACTCCCAGGGATAAAGGTAAATGCTTTGCTGTTTCTGTCCCCAGTCATTCCCCCGGTGTTGTCCCTGTCCATCCCCTTCAGCCCATCTGTAGCAGAGTTCAGAGCTTAACTCAGCTGACCTGTCGTCAGGCCTCATGTATGACACATTCAGGTCTCATGACCTTGCTTTTCGTGCTGTGTGGGATCTCTACCTACCTCCGTGTGCTTGAGTGGCAGAGGCACAGTAAAGCCTGTGCAGTCAATGTGATGAAATGTAAGGAGCTCAGGCAAACTGACAGGACCAAATAGTCGATGCTTTTGATCTGATCATGCCAGAAGTCAGCAAGAAAACCGTCTCATTACGGTTTGTGAGTAGTGCAGAGCTCTATGAATTAATGATTGGAACGCTGCATCCCTGGCAATAACTTCAGTCTACTTCCTGGAAGTGGCATCAAGAGACTCGGTGCAAAATGTGTCAAAAGTATTGCTTGTTAAGGAGAGAAAGTTTGATTTTTGTTTGATTATTTCCAATTTTTCCAACGAGGCTTTTATTGTTTTAGTTGAGGTTCTTGCTTTTTGACTTCATCATGAAAGACAAACAGCAGATGGTGAACTTAATGCACATAATAATTCACTGCAGTCGTCTGGTTGAAGAATAACAACCATCTCAGTGCATCTCAGGATCATTAGCTTGAAATATAACATGTGAATGCAAGGAATGCTCACACGGGCATGATGAGATGACGCTTGTTTCTGCTTTGGTCTTGTTTTTCTCCTTTTGTGTGCTTGTAATGTGCTGGCCTTGTAAAAAAAAACCTTTCATTTTACATTTTATATACCCCTGTTTTTACTTAAGAGACCTGAATGCTTGATGGGTTCTAACAATATTTTGCTAACGTAGCACTCGTGGCTTCTGAGCTCGCCTTGCACTTTGTTCTGCTCCGCATTCTTGGCTGTTTATCCGCTCAAAGTTGAAAAGTTGGTGATGCAAGTCTCCATTGCCTCTCCAAAGGCTTCCAGCGTGCCTGAGCGACTATAGGTGGGAAGTGTGGTTGCAGATGTTGAAGTAATACATTCCGATGAAGTTATTTCACAATCAAATGTAACATAAATCAAATCAAATCTCACACCTCATACTGGAAGCTCACTTTCTCATAAGTGAAAGTGCAAATGCAAATATGTCAGAGCCTCTTCATGAGTGGCAGAGGAACTGGTTTTTGCACACACTTAAGCAGAACTCTTGTGCGTGCCCTGATGAGTTTCTAACAAGGTCAGTCGTAACGTCTATTAAGGCTCATAAGAGGGAGTCATTAATGGATGTGAAACCAGGGGATAAATTGAGAAGCCACTGATAATTTGTGTGTGTGTGTGATTTATGCATGTCCCTGAGTGTGTGTGTGTGTGTGTGTATTTGTGTGTGTTGCGCACATGTGAAAGTGTGCGAGCAGTCGGCGCATGCCTGTCGTTTTGAATATGTTTGGCCATGCATCTTGTGTTTGTGTTTAGCGCTCATTAGCAGCGGGTGGAGGTAGTGCTACACCAAAAATTCCCAGTGGAAAACATGAGTAATATTTGTATTTTTTTTTTTTTTTTTTTCCAGGGTGAGCCTGGATTCCTCGGTCCCCAGGGAGAGCCAGGGCTTCCAGGACTCCCAGGAACTAAGGTGGGGGGACTTCACAGCAATCTTGTTTGTCACAATACTAGAGGTGTTTTCTGCTCAGAGTGACACAGTTCATATTTCATGTCAACGACAATGAGGTGCAACATCTTTGCCGGATTTTTATTACATCCCACGTGTGCGTTCATCATTGAAATCATTAATTACTGTGGGTTTACATTCTCATTATCCATAATTATCACTTTACCAAGGTGATTAAGCCTCTGATTCTTCAAAATGTCACTTGGAAGTGGTTAGAATGAGCTAATCCTCACTGCTCCCTTTGAGTCGTGACATTATCACACCGTGGAGCCAGCAGTGATAATCCAGACACGCCAGAATTAATGTTAGCATTGTCCTTTCGCACCAAGCTGTTTGAGGTGCATTGATAATCGAGATATATTAGTTGTGCATTATCCTGTGGTAAAATCTCTGTTGCCTAATCAAATGCTGAGGTTTTTTCCTTGTGGTTCAGGTCTGCTTACAGGTTTGAGATAGCTGGGGTTTTGCCTAATTTTTAAGGGGTGCTGCTAAATCTTTTCCACACTAAGACTCTGTGGGTTTATTTTCAAGTCTGTGCCATTAAGTTATCATTAGTAAGCTGTTATTTTAAGAGAAAACCAAAGCCTAATGGACTCAACACTGCTGAATAATGTCTGTGTCCCACTTGGTTTTAAGCATCAGCACTAAGTATTAGAGAGTATGGGCTCTGAGTTATGCCACATCCCCCTCTATTGGCTTTCTTCAGTCACTTCACATTGAGACACAATGCACAGGACTACCGGCAAAAGGATTTGCATTTTTCTTAAATATTCAACTTATTGACAAAGAAGGCTGGATGCAGATGCATGTTTAGGGGTTTTCTTCAAAATAACACTTCAACCTTGTCTAGTGTCACCGTCTACAGGAAGGCAGATGCTGACTCAGCATAAATACCTACGATTCACTATGTAACTCTGTTGAGTAAGCAAACTCAGGAGAAGGGCGGCGAGCTCTTATGGTGTCAGCGCTGCTTAACGTGAAGGAAACTGGCATCCATGCCTGGTGTTCAGAAGATGCATCACAGCTCCTCTGCTGACAATAAAAGGGGTTGGAAACTGAGCTCAGCACTTCTTGATGGCACTTGTTAAACATAGGATCTAGGAGAACAGCAGTGGCTTACCGTTGTTGTTGAGCAGTTGTCGTTTTATCTGTATAGGGTGAGAGAGGCGACCACGGGCCCCCAGGAAAGGGCGAAAGAGGAGAAGTGGGACCCATTGGACCAAAGGTTAGTTATTCATCAGTGTTCATCCACAAATGAAAAAAAAGTGGATCATTCACCAGTTTATCGACTTGTTCCCAAAGGTCTTTTCACCCATGTCATTCATAGATATCTGCTGCCATCTAGAGCCTCTCCGATTGAAGCACGCACTTTAAAGTTCCCAGAGATTCAAATACGAAAAAGTGGAATGCATCCCCAAAGCGGTTCATTCAGGTCATCAAATATTCAGTGATGTTAACGCAGAGCTGGCTGAACTATTATAGGCCCGTAATGAGTTCAAGGCTTTCCCTGGAGTCTGTGTAAAGTAAACCAAATATAAATGAGTTTACCCTTGTTTATGTCTGGCGCTGACCCAGCAGGTAGCTTAAGCCCCAGTCTAAACTTAAACGACCCGCAGATCTGTTTCACATCCTATTAGAAACCCCAAATGTGAAACCGCCGCTTTATCAATGCCAGAGTTCAAATAAACACTTCCTCCGCTGCGTGGCAGTTACGGCATATTAAAAGCTGGTTGTTTTAGTGCAGCAGACTGTGTTGCTCTCTTGGGAGAAGTATGAGAGGTTGATGCTATTTCCTTTGTGAAATATGCATTTTAAATGCATTGTATTTTTTTATGATGAATTTAGATTGAGCCCATAAAGAGCTGGCTTTATGTTTTTCGATTTTCTGTTTATATCTCAAGTGCTGAGCTTTTGCTTTCTATAGTCTCCCTCACATCTTGATTCTTTTCTGTTTTCTTACTCATGGCAGGGGTCACAAGGAGAGGCTGGCACACCTGGTCCTAAAGGGTCAAAGGTGAGCATGGCAGATATGTTTTCTTTAAATTTGGTGAACACAGCGCCTTAATTAGCTTGTCCTCTAATTAGATTCTGCAGGTGATCCAGATCTTGAATTTCCTCCATTCGGTGCTTTCTGTTGTTTTAGTCGCTATGTTGTGATACAAAATACTAGCGCTTGTTGCACCGCAATAATGAGGTCTGTGTGATATATGATTTCAAAACATTAAGGCGACGTTAGTCCACAGTTTTGCCATGTGGAATTATTTGAGACCATTATGACTTTGTAGTAATAACAGTATTCGCAATTCTTTGATCATTTTTGTCTGTCTTCTCACATTAGGGGGAGACTGGAGACAAAGGAGACTTGGGATCTATTGGCCCGAGGGTAAGCATGTATATTAAAGAAGATAAATGTGTCTACTCCCCTTTCTCAAATGAATTCATGATGTTGCATGTGGAGTACCATTCAAAACTTTTGTTTAACTACACATTACTTAACACTAGAGGGCAGCAGTCAGACCATAGCGGTTATTGGAAAAGAGGTGCACTGATGTTGGTGTGATATTTCTCTGTTATGTATAAATCAGTATGTGTGCAACATATGTGTGTTACTGAATGTCAATAATGTGCAGGGTCCCCCTGGGCAGAAAGGAGACCAAGGAGCCACTGAAATCATCGACTACAACGGAAACATTCAGGAGGCTTTACAGGTCAGACAAGTCATTACTTGACTCATTTCCCCCATTGTTGCTGCTTGAAAAAGACCTGCATCTGCAAGAGTAGATAGTACAGTGAAACTTATTAAGGACTAATTGACACTCTGCCATGTCACAATACCAAAAGACTCTCTATGAAACCTGTGTCGCATTGCAACTCTGCTGAGTTACATTCATATTGAAAATAGATGCAGTAAATTCATCTATTTGCATAGAGAAGTAGGGCTCTGGAGGGGCGGTGGATGGGTATTTAAGCATTTTCTTCTCATCATAGATGCAGCTCTTGTTGGTATTTGTGTTAAGTCAAGTCGCACCCACATGGTTTTGCCTTATCTTGAATACTTCAAGTCATTTTTCAAGTATGGTCGACCTCACATTTTCAAATTCCTATGTTCATAATAAAAATGCTATTCAGGATATGTCTATGGATAGAAAAAGCTAACGTCTGCTGTTTAATAAATAGCTAATTTTGAGGGTGTATCTGTGCAGAAATGTGCTGACTCAAAGGTTTCTTTCATGTATGACCTCTTATCTCTCACCTCGCCCCCATTTCCACTCCCTTGGCCCACTGCAGAAGATTACCACTATTACAGTGACGGTAATTAGGCTCCGTGTGTTGTGTGTATTGTCTCATCTCCACAAGTGATTCATCTTTGTCCTCGCATGGGCCCAACCCAGTCCCCACCTTGGTTTGCACTGCCTTGTTGTATTTGTGCTCCCTCAGCCAGCAACATGTTTGCTTAACATGGAATGCTACAGTATTCAGAGCTGCATTTGTGCTTCTGTGTGATCGACGCTACAAGCTGCCTGAGTCCCTGCTCGCCTCCAGCTCCTCAGTCAAGGATCCTTTTAAAACAAGCTCATGTGAAGATATTTGAAAAGGGGTTTTTGCCTAGTGGAACTCCAAGGCACTAGTTTGTGTTAGCTGGAAAATGCACCAAGAATAATACTGACTGATATGATAACACGTTAGAATCAATCCTTCTTTATTACCCAGTCATAAGACTTTGTCTTGAAAAGGGTCTCTGTTCACAATAGAGTGTCCGTTTTTTTTACTTCCACATTGCATATTCCTAAATTGCTTTGTGCAGTTAATGTGAAATCAAGTTTCCATGCATCAAATCTGGAGCCGGGTCATGTTCAAGGATAGAGAGTGCAGAGAAAATGGGAGGAAGGGGGTTAATGCCACTGAACACTGATGTCTCTGTCAGCAGCCCAGTATCAAATTTAAGCCTGTAAGCTAAGAAAGCCAAATATAGCGATGTATGTGATTTATTTTCTGTGCAAAAAGTCATAGAGTTTTGGAAAACCTAATGTGGAAAGCAAATTAACAATCATTGGTGCCTCATTATGTGTTGTGTTGGTTAGCATGGGAGAGAATTAGCGTGTTTAGCATCACACACACGGAACTGGATTTTATCTATGAGGAATCATCCTTGTTTACAACAAAAATCTGACAGTTGAACATTTTATTTCCTCTTTTATTTACTGTATCTGTCCTTCTGAAGCCACCACTTAGCAACAAATCGCTGAATCTTACGTGTGAATATCGAGTGTGAATGTCTTCCCATTTCCTTCAGATCGAATGAAATTCAATCCCAACACGATCATGAAGAAAGCAAGCAGATGCGTTCCTCTCATCTGTTAGTGATGGCCATTATCGATCCATGTGCTCGAGCTAACATGTGTTTGACTTCGGCATGTGTCTTTCAGTTCAGAGCGCCATAGTTCATAACTGATTGCTAACATTTGTTGTGCTGTTTGCAAGTCATTTCATTGTGATGGTCAGCTCCATTGTTGAAGAAACGTAGTTCCCTGTATTCAAACCATGCTGAATGATCGATCTTAAGCAAAAGTGTATTTCCCCAGTTGAGTAGAAATCTGATTAAATCTCCTCCTGTGTCTCTGTGTGTTCAGGGTCCTCCTGGACCTCCTGGGCCAATGGGTCCACAGGGCCTAAAGGTAATGTTTTCCTTACATGTGCAAACCTCATGTTGACTTTCTTCAATCAACAAAATTGCTATATACTCCTGTCTCACAACTGCAAAAATCAAACAGTTCACAGCTACGTTTCTGTTGTGTTTGTAACATGTCGACATGTCCTTGTCTTTCAGGGGGATCGTGGTATGCCTGGTCTCCCTGGACTCGATGGTGAAAGAGTGAGTTCATCATATAATCACATATAGATGAGCTCAAAGACCTCTACTTCAGTGACCGTCATACACGTCCATAGTGTGAAGAGTTAAATTACAGTGATTCCATTTTAATCCTCTATGTGTACATTATTTGCTCCTCCCCTCTCAGGGCTACAAAGGCTCCAAAGGAGACATGGGAATGCCCGGAGCTTCAGGGGACAAAGGGGGCACTGGTTTACCTGGCCTACCTGTAAGAATCCACATAATAGTCCCCAAAGCCTCAAAAAAATCTTTGTTTATGGTCATTCTTTGCACATAAAAGGCTTATTTCTCTCAAATTTTGTTCACAAATTTGTTTAAATCTGTCAGTGATAACTTCTCCATTGCCAAGATAATCCAATTTGTGAACTCTATTTTGGAGAAATTAACCTTTTACATGCACATAAACGTATTCGATCTTTTATTTCAATTAATGCAAAATAGGAGAAAAGGTGTTGCATTTATATTTTTGTTCAGTGTAGACAGAAACTACACGTGTCTCATGAAGCTTTTCCTCTTTAGGGTGTCAACGGGCTTAAAGGGGACAAGGGAGATTCAGGTCTACCTGGTCCTCAAGGTCCTTCAGTAAGTCACAATAAAGCTATTTATCATGACTCGCCAGAAACATACTTACATTAGAGATGCTGATCAGTGCAAAGTTTGATCCTGTTAATGTGAAATGCAGTGAAAAAATAGTAAGTATAGAAATATCTGGATGTAATATTTGCAGATTAGCGGCACTCCAGGACCACCAGGGCCCCATGGACCGCCAGGACCCATGGTGAGTGTTTCCAAAAAGTCTCATTAGTGGAAATAAATCCACAAATGCTCAAGCCAACAAACTGGTGCTGTCGGTGTCGGATTGCGAGGATCGATTATAAGTGGAAAGATTTAAAAGCTAGAATTAGTTGTATGAAGCAAGAATTGAGCATGACTAATGCTGATGTCATGTTTCAGGGCCCCCATGGTTTCCCCGGACCAAAGGTAAGTCTCAGCAAGAGAGTAAATGTGCAGCCATATTTGTAGACATATTTGTATGTACAGCTGTGCGTCCTCAGACACTTCAAAAGTGATCATAGGAGTGAACATGCCAGTTATCAGATTCCACATTCTGTCACTGATGCATCCTCACTGTTCCTTATAGAAGCTGGCAGCATTATTACTTCAGTTTATAAGACGTCTAGGAGTTTACTGTGAAACCGTGTCATGTTGGCCTACTTCCCTTGTTTTCTTTTCTTTTTTCTATTTTAGGGGGAACCTGGTTTGCATGGTGTGAAGGGCACGCGAGGGGAACCAGGACACAAAGGGGACCGTGGACCACTGGGTCTCCCCGTGAGTATAGCCGTGCACCATGGGATATCCCTCCAGCCACAAAGCCCTGTCCTTTATTTCCTCAGACATCCATAGAAATCGCTCATCTCTACAACCCTGATTCCCCAAAAAGTTGGGACTCTTTGGGAAATGTAAATCCGGGAATCAGGGTTGTGTTTTAGTCCTGTCCGATTTCTTGTTGTGCACTCGTGTACGCATTTGAGTGTATGTTTTTTTATGTGTGTGTGTGCGTGTGTGTGTGTGTGTGTCTATATGGCCTTCTCCATTTTCTGTCCTCATTTTCATCGGTGTGGGCTGAATATTTTGCGACCTCCCTGTAACACAGTGTAATTTAGTTGTTGTAAACCCTGCCATCAACCTGTCCTAATAACAGTGTTCATCTGGTACTAATCCCGCCTTGTTCATGTCACTCATACCTCCATAACCACACAGGGAGCCTCCGGCTTGGACGGCAAGCCCGGAATTAGGGTGAGTGTCATGTGACCAAGAGGCTTCGCCACCCAACTTCTGCCTACTTTCCTCCCTCTCACCCTCCATACAGACCCCGTCTTCCTCAGAGTCTTTCCCACCATCGCCCCATTTTACTGTATTTCATTGTGACTGAAAATAGACTTCTAGAAGCTTTTGTGGGATGTTTCCATCTTAGCGAGGTCTCATGCGCCGAATTAAGCCACAGTGCGTTTAATTCTCAGGATACAACAGGCATTTCAAGGCTCTCATTTTGTCCCGTGTTGCATTAACTCAGCATTAACACACACTCATACATTAACTGTGTCAGCAGTGTCGTAAACGTCCTTTGTGGCCAATGCACGTGTACTCGCAGCAGCTCTGTGTGCTGGTTGTAAGCCAATCCAGATGGGTATCTTGTACAAATGTGGACGCTTAACACAATTGTTGCTTTCCATCTGTTATTTGTATGGAAAATCCAGACTTTATTTTGAAATACCTGCTGTCGTCCAGTGATGTAAACTCACCATGACGATGCTGCTCTTTGCAGGGCATGGATGGGCCTTCGGGTCCAGCTGGTCCAGCTGGGCCAAAGGGCGACAGAGTAAGATTAAGTTTTTTTTTTCCCCTGGATGATGATACAGTACATTTTAACTTACATCTGAGGTGTTTTCAGCACAGGCTCATTTTAAAGTGGGCGTGTGTGATATGATTCATGTGACTGCAACACTGATTCCTTTGTGTTAGGGTGAGAGAGGAGCGCAGGGTGAGCCAGGACCAAGGGGACCTTATGGACTGCCTGTGAGTATAATGAGAAAAAAACATAATCTTTTTTCAGGAATGAGCAGAACTCAGATTAATGAATAAAGACTTTTAAAAACGTCACTATTGGTGGTGCATAGTGGTGCACTGAGGTACACTGTGGTTTTGAGAAGTTCTTAAAGCTCTTTTGGGCCAGAGTTAGAGAATTAGATGCATGTAACTGTCAGCTTTTGTGAAACTCAGCTGCATAATGATGACGCAACTCATGTTCTTTATTTGCAGGGAGCTGCTGGAACACCAGGCTTGGATGTAAGTCTCTTAAACTTAGTGATGTGTTACTGAATCCAATGGCTTTGTCCAGTGTGGGGGTTCTTGGCAAAAAAAGCTTTTAAATGTAGGAGCACATTTATAAAAAAAAAAAAAAAAAAGAAAGACGGGGACGGGACCAGCTCTCTAGAACTGCACTGATAGAGTGTGTGTATATGGAAAAAAAAGCTTTTTTATGACCAAATCAGAGCTACCTAGATATGACATAAAGCCAGAGGAGTGGAGATAAACACACTCTCCTCTATCATCAGTGATTATTAATTACCCCAGATGTAGAGCACCACCTCACTTACACAATGAAACCCAGTGCTTTTGCCAGTCATATATTGGCAAAATCGAATATTTATTGACACTGCATAAAGCTGCTTTATGATTTTCTCCTTGTTGCACATCCTTCCACTGTCTCTTAGTCTCTCAGTTATTTTGCCTTTCACCCTCTTTCAGCTTCTGTTTCGTTTGAACCTGATGTGCTTTGTCCAGCGTCATCAGGACGAGCCTCCTGTCTTTGCACAGTGAAGAGTAATTAAGTGGAGTTGTACTTTTACAGGGGTTGCCAGGCTTAAGGGGAGAGAAAGGCGACCATGGGGAAAGAGGAGAAAAGGTAGACGTAGAGAGGATGTTATGGCTTGTTGACCCCTTAACATTACAGAGGACTGATGTCAATGGACAGTGACAGGAAATATACTGGAGGTGTATTTTATGTAGCTACTTGTTATGCTCAGTTTAGTTAAACACAGATTAAAGATGTGTATATGGTTGTTGGAAGTAATACAGTAGTTGAAAGGAATTTTGAATTTAAATATATTTTTCCTCATGAATTTCCTGTATTATCACAGATATGCTAAATAATTTAAGTCTGTTTTGGAGGAGTTGGAGACTCCACGCGATGTAAAGTTGCCTTTGCATAAAGTCTCATCCTCAGCCCTCTCAATCCAGCTTTTGTTCTTCACTTTTTAATGATTTCTCATCTCATTTCAAGTCAAATCTCATTCTGAGACATAAAAAAAAGGGATTTCAACATGTTTGACCAAACAAGTCCATTGACAACAGGCTCTTAAAGTTCACATTTGTTTTATTTCTGTTGTTTCCATGCATGAACACACACTTCAAACATTTTTCTTCCGTGCCACCTTGAGCCTGTTGATAACTCGTCCTTGCTTGTGCACATAGTAGTTTATATGTTTCCACACTTGCTAACACATGTAATGTGTTTCTTAGATGTTTTATGTCTATGAGAAACTGTATCCCATTCCTTGGTACACAAAGATTAACATACTTTAGACAAATACTCTGTGAATCTCTGTTTTTATCAACCATTTTTAAACACAGAATAGACCCTAGTGTTGCGTCTCTTCCAGGTATTTAGCAACAACACTGATTCTAATGATTCCGAGAAAATGCATAAACAAGCACAACAATAGAACTTTGAATTGTGAGTTATGAGTACTAATGGGTTTTGCATGCGTGCAATACATCATAGCACAATTGTCTGCAAATTCATACCATTCAAAGCACAATTACATACCAAAAACTGCACATTTCATCTCACGAGGGGCCGGAAATGCACCTGTGATACTGCATTTCTGAAATTCAAGCTTCTTTCATATCAACCTCAGATAACATTTGATATCTGGATTATAAGTTTGGAACTGTTTTTT